>NW_026890928.1:0-37411 GCF_015708825.2 Lethenteron reissneri
CTATAAAAATGATTGGAATCGTACAGAAATGACATTTAAAACACAGATCAGTGGAAAAATCTTAATTTTTTTTATTATTCTCTTTTTTTTTACTTTTCGTAAAAACTATTGTCATTGGAGTATGACAGGTGAGGCTCTGCCCCCCTGACCGCACGTCCCTGGTGGTTGGTAGTTTGGTGAGGAAGTGAGAGAGTTAGTGGGTACGAGATTGAGTGGGTGGCTGGCTGAGTGGTTGAGAAGATGGTGTGCGTTTCATGGGTGAGTGAGTCGGTGATGAGTGGGTGAGTGGGTTTTTGTATGGGTGAGTGCTAGTGGGTTCATGATGAGTGGATGGGTTATTGAGTGAGAGGGTGGGTATTTGAGTAAGTGGTGTGCGTGAATAGTGAATGTGGGTGTTTGAGTGAGTGACGTGAGTCGGAGAATGGGGTGCCACGGTGGTGAGATGGTAACTTCCACCTAATATACAGGAGGTTGTCGATTCGATCCCGACCCTGTCGCAAGTATATTTGATTGTGCTTGTCTCCTCGTGGTCGTGTGGATTTTTGTTCCAGGTCCACGGAGTTTTCCCTCTGCATTGAGAATAACTTGCATTCAGAGGATTTGGCTGCAATGCATGTGTAAGTGATAAGCCACTTAGTTAACCTGTCATTTGTAACAAGGTCGCTTTTGAAAAAGATCTATAGCCCTGTGGGCCTTACCTGGTAAAATAAAAACAGTTTAGTTTTTGTTTCGTGGGCGAGTGGGTGAGTGAGTGAATGGGTGGGTTGGTGGTGGTTGAATGGGGTTGGGTGGGTGAGTTGGTGGGTGTTTCGAGTCAGTGGCTGGGTCATTGTGTGAGTGGATGGGTATTTGAGTAAGTGGTGCGAGTCAGTAGGTGAATGGGTGGGTGTTTGGGTGAGTGGCTGGTAGGTGGTGAGTAAGTTAGTGTAGGAGGTTGGGGAAGTTAGTGTGCGAGTGGGGGTGAGAGTCAGAGAATGGGCACCATGGTGGTGAGATGTTAACTACCTTGCATAGTATACAGGAGGTCATGGAATTGATCCCGACCCTGCCGCCTGTATATTTCGAGTTTGCATCTTCTCCCTGTGGTCACGTGGATTTTTCTCCGGTCCTCGGGGTTTTACCTCTGTTTGAGAATAAACTTGCATTCAGAGGATTGGCTGCAATAATGTACGTGATAAGCCACTTTGTTTACCTGTAATTTGTAACAAGGTCGCTTTTGAAAAAGATCTATATATAGCTCTGTGGGCCTTAGCTGGTACAATGAGAAATAGTTCAGTTTTCGTTTATTGGGTGGGTGAGTGGTTGGTGGGTGATTGATTGAGTGGTGGTTGGGTTGGTGGGTGAGTGTGTGAGTTAGAGAGTGGTGGGTGGATGGGTGGGTGTGTGAATGGGGGAGTGAATAGGTGAGTGGGTGGGTGAGTGGAGTCTAGAGTGGGTGAGGCTAGTGAGTGTGTGTTGCCTATTTCGTAGTTTAGTGGTTGGTGGAGTCAGATAATGCGGCGTCTCACGGTGGCGAGATGCACACCCTCGCGAAAGGCCGACGTAGTAAACTTGGTATATTGGGGAATCGTAGGGTTTGACCCCAACCCTGATGTCTTATAGTTGGGAGTTTGCATTTTCTCTCGTGGTCACCGTCGATTTTTCTCTGATTCCTTCGCGGTTTTTTAACACGTAGACCTTCCGCGACCCCATGATCATCCACATAATAGAGGTTTATTTTTTGTATTAGAGTCGCGTAAATATATCATTGGTGTTCTTTTTACAAACCCACCACCACCCCGACCACAGCCAACCCCCCCGCGTAACGGGGTCGCTCCCGTCCGCAGACACATGCCCATTTGTATAACTAGTACAGTCACGGTGTGTTGGCGCGTCAAGCCACAACATTTATTTTCAATCTGAGTAGAACGTTTCGCCAGTAATTTTACAACTCAGCTTCATCAGGCAACATCCAGATTTGGGAGACATTCACCTGTTCGTTCCTTATGTAGAGGCGTAGATGTGCTGCCTGTTTTTATCATTTGCCTGTTATCAGTCGCCTGTTGTCAAGTTAAAAGTAGAAATAGTTATTATTGTTGTAATCACGTTATAAGTAGAAATAATTATTATTTCGTTAAAAGTAGAAATAATTTGTTAATCAAGTTCTAAGTGGAAATAATAATTACTGTTCTCATTCGCCTGTCGTT
Organism: Lethenteron reissneri; assembly: GCF_015708825.2. Classification (NCBI taxonomy): domain Eukaryota; kingdom Metazoa; phylum Chordata; class Hyperoartia; order Petromyzontiformes; family Petromyzontidae; genus Lethenteron; species Lethenteron reissneri. The sequence goes on from NW_026890928.1 coordinate 2,187, forward strand.
TCATTTGCCTGTTGTTATTTTTCGTCTATTGTTATCAAGTTAGAAGTAGAAAGTTATTATTATTGTTATCATTCGCCTGGTGTTGGTAGTGCACGTCTCTAATCCAGCACTGTGGAAGGTAGCGAGGGTTGGTGAATCACCGCACAATGATGTTGGCAAATGACCTTCCCGTGGGCGTCGAGGTGCCATAACCTGACTCGCCAGGAGAAGGCAGTAGAGCAAGTGGACTAATCGCCATTTCACCTGTACAGGGATAGAGTGTTTCACCCTCGCACGCATGGGTTTTCTCCGGGTACCTCCGGTTTCCCCCACTGGTATAAACACTCGTCATTAATTAGCGCATAATGCCTCCATAGAGGACCGCAGAGCTTGGACAATTGTTGGTACTGGCTCACCACGTGGCTTCCTTCCTGCACGGCTGTGGTTCCTCATGCCTCTGAGTCGTTCTTGTGCGCGCTATAAAACTTTTAATTATTACTATTATTCGCCAGGCGGGGTGTTGCAAGCCTGTAATCCAGCAGTGGAAGGCAGCAAGGGTGAGTGGATCACACAGTGAATGTTGTGAAACCCCTTTCCGTGGGGGTTTCACACGACACGACTAGAGAGCTGGCTTGCACTGCAGGGAACGTAATAATCAACTTGGATTCTGCAACCCTCAATGGCCATTTTAAGTTAAATTTGTGCATGTAAGACTTGCACAAACAACCATACCCAGAAACCCATAGACTCCAACAGAGACCCATACATTCCTACAGACACTCAGACTCACACAGCGACCCCATACTCACAGAGACCGATAGACATGCACAGAGACCCATAGCCTCACATAGAGATCCATACACTCAAGGCCCAAAAACTCACACAGAAATCCATAAATTCGCACAGAGGTCAATAGAATTTGAATTTGAATATTTATTTCTACTGGATGAATCTGATGAGCTATAACGATCTGTTTTCACAGACGTCCAATCGGGTGGGTCAGAAAATAACAACAAAAATACAATACAAAAACATCACAGGAAAGGTAAACAAATTGTTTCGAAATATACAAATTAAACTGAACTCTTTTTATCTTACCATAGACTCATGCAAACATGTTGGACTCGCACAGAGACCTTAACCACTAAACCTCTAACAATTAAAACCCTCTAAACCCCTAACTATCTAAACCCATAACCATCTAAACCGCTAACCCTCTCAACCCCTTTACTCTTACAACCCTAATCTTTAAACCCCTCGCCCTCTAAAAGCTTAACCTCTAAACCCCCAAAACCCTAACCATCTCAACCCCTAACCCTCTAAATTCCTATACCCCTAACCCTCAACCCCTTTACCCTTAAAACCCTAACCCACCAAGACCCTCACTCTCTAAACCCCTTATTCTTTTAACCCTAATCGTCTAAGCCATTAATAACCAAACCCTCTAAACCCTCTGAATCCCTAACCCTCTATACCTTGAAACCCTAACCTTCTAAAACCCTAAATCCGTAACCTAATCCCAACACATTTAAACCCCAACCCTCTAAAGAACGAACCCTCTAGACGCATAACCCTTAAAACACCTATGCCCCTAAAATGCTAACCCTCTAAACACATAATCTACTAAACCCGTAACCCTCTAAACCCATAAAGGTTTTTTTTGTTCGATTATGTAAATATAAACGTGTCATTAAACCAACCACCACCCGAAACAGCCAATTAGTAAAATTTGTCACATCAACAAAAAGTTCCATTAAGTGTTGGAGACTAACGAAAAAAAAACACTTTATTACGGACAATATTAGTTGTGAAAGTCTAGGTGTTAAACCCTCAACTCTCAAACCACTAAAGCCCTAACACTGGAAATCCCTAACCCTTGAAACCCCGATACCTCTAAACACATACCCTTATAACCTCCTCAACTTCTAACCATCTAAACCATTCAACATCCAACAATTGAAACCCATAAACCTCTAAACACGTAACTCTCTAAACCCCTAACCCTCTAAAACCCATAAACCTCTAAACATGTAACTCTCTAAACCCTCTAAACTCAAAACGTTCTAAACTCTAACCCTCTAAACACCAAATCCTCTGAAGGACTTTCCCCTTAAGACCCCAACCGTCTAAACACCTCACCCTATAAAACGGCAACCCATAAACCCCCAACACTCTTAACTGCCTAAACCCTTAACCTTATAAACCCCAAACCGTCGAAACCCCTAAACCTGTAAAACCGTAACCCACTAAACCCCTCGCCTTATAAACCCCTAATCCCCTAAACATCAAAACCTCTAAACCCATAACCTTCTAAAACTCCTAACCTTGTAGACCAATACACCGAGCAATCAAAACCCATGAACCCTCTAAACACCCAACTCTCTAAACCCCAAACCCTCTAAACCCATAACCTTCTAAACTAAACCCCTTTACCCTTAAAACCCTATCTGTCTAAACTCACCCTTTTAAATCCTAACCCAAATACACCGAAATCCCTAACCCTCTAAACCCCTCAACCTCTAACACACTCAACCCCGAAACATCATAACCCTTGAAACACTCAAAACCTCTTTACCCCTAAGCCCATAACCTTATAAACTCCTAACCCTCTAAACCACTAACCCTTTAACAATCAAACCTCATAAATCCTCTAAACACCTAATTCTCTAAACCGAGAACCCTTTAAACCCATGTCCTTCTAAACTGTAACCCTCTAAAACCCAACCCTCAAAACCCCTTTACCCTTAAAACCATAACGGTCTAAACCCATCACCCTCTAAAATCCTAACCCATAAACCCCCAAACCTCTAACCCACTGAACCCTTAACCTAAACCCTTACAGTGAGGGAAAAAATATTTGATCCCCTGCTGATTTTTTGTAAGTTTGCCCACTGACAAAGAAATGATCAGTCTATAATTTTAATGGTAGGTTTATTTGAACAGTGAGAGACAGAATAACAACAACAAAATCCAGAAAAACGCATGTCAAAAATGTTAGAAATTGATTTGCATTTAATGAGGGAAATAAGCATTTGACCCCCTCTCAATCAAAAAGATTTCTGGCTCCCAGGTGTCTTTTATACAGGTAACGAGCTGAGATTAGGAGCACACTCTTAAAGGGAGTGCTCCTAATCTCAGCTTGTTACCTGTATAAAAGACACCTGTTCACAGAAGCAATCAATCAGATGCCAAACTCTCCACCAAGGCCAAGATTAAAGAGCTCTCCAAGGATGTCAGGGACAAGATTGTAGATCTACACAAGGCTTGAATGGGCTACAAGACCATCGCCAAGCAGCTTGGCGATAAGGTGACAACAGTTTAATACGTAGGCTTTCGCGACCAATATTATTCATAATCAACGTTTTTGGGTTTAGATCGCGTTATTTATAAATGTGTTGTAACCCTCCACCACCCGACAAATAGTTCACTGCTTTAGCCCACCGGTGTGTTGAAGCGTGAAACCACAACAATTTACAATTTGAGTACGACGTTTCGCTGGTAATTGCATCCAGCATCATCGGGCAGTGAACTATTTGTCTTTTGTCAACGTGACACTTTTTTACTGATTGGCCGTGTCGGGTGGTGGAGGGTTACGACACATTTATAAATAACGCGATCTAAACCCAAAAACGTTGATTATGAAGGTGACAACAGTTGGTGCGATTATTCGCAGATGGAAGAAACACAAAATAACTGTCAATCTCCCTCGGCCTGGGGCTCCATGCAAGATCTCACCTCGTGGAGTTGCAATGATCATGAGAACGGTGACGAATCAGCCCAGAACTACACAGGAAGATCTTGTCAATGATCTCAAGGCAGCTGGGACCATAGTCATCAAGAAAACAGTTGGTAACACACTACGCCGTGAAGGACTGAAATCCTGCAGCGCCCGCAAGGTCCCCCTGCTCAAGAAAGCACATATACATGCCCGTCTGAAGTTTGCCAATGAACATCTGAATGATTCAGAGGACAACTGGGTGAAAGTGTTGTGGTCAGATGAGACCAAAATGGAGCTCTTTGGCATCAACTCAATTCATCGTGTTTGGAGGAGGAGGAATGCTGCCTATGACCCCAAGAACACCATCCCCACCGTCAAACATGGAGGTGGAAACATTATTCTTTGGGAGTGTTTTTCTGCTAAGGGGACAGGACAACTTCACCGCATCAAAGGGACGATGGACGGGGCCATGTACCATCAAATCTTGGGTGAGAACCTCCTTCCCTCAGCCAGGGCATTGAAAATGGGTCGTGGATGGGTATTCCAGCATGACAATGACCCAAAACACACGGCCAAGGCAACAAAGGAGTGGCTCAAGAAGGAGCACATTAAGGTCCTGGACTGGCCAAGCCAGTCTCCAGACCTTAATCCCATAGAAAATCTGTGGAGGGAGCTGAAGGTTTGAGTTGCCAAACGTCAGCCTCGAAACCTTAATGACTTGGAGAATTTTTCGATTTAAAGCTTTCGTGACTGCAGGGATTTATCTTCTTGGTTCTTTCGGTAAAGTCACGTAGAAGGGAAGTAATAAAATAATAAAAATAAAATATAATAAAACAATTCTCACGACGTTTCGGCCACAACGCAAGCAGCCGTCCTCAGGTGAAAACCAGGTCTGTCGAGGCGACAGCGTCTGAATGAAACAGTACACGTGCTTGGAGCATATATATAAGCTGGGTTGGAAGGGGGGAAAAGAGCGCCTTGACAAAAGAATATGCATATCAAGAGGAATTTAGCATTTTTATGGGAAATGCAGGTATGTGATTAGTACTACATATGACCGTGCATTATGCAGGATTAGCAGCATCAAAGGGAAGGGATATGGGAAATGCAGGTATGTGATTAGTACTACTTATGCCCGTGCATTATGCAAGATTGGCAGCATCAAAGGGAGGGGATAGGGGTAGCATTAATAAAGGGAAGGAGTGTTAATAGTATGTAGCTGCAGTAACTAAAACCACCACGTAAACAACTAAAGTATAAACTACATAGTATCATCAGTATACTAAATATACTCTACAATAAGCTGAGTTACTAACAGTAAGTAATACATTACAATTGTACGTCGTAAAAAAATATATAATATGCTTCCATCTAAACTTTATTCTCTTACATCACACGAGTCTACACCGTACTATATACTGCCATAGACAAACCCAACATTAAATTACATACTGTATTGCTATAAACCACCCTATACCTTAGACATTGTAATATTACACTATGTATTATTCTACCCACCCTAATGTATATCACACTGCTGTATATTGCCTATACAATTACGATACTATATATTACTTTGTACATTGTATTAAGCATAAAAATGTTATACTATGTTATTATACACTGTACCATTGGCCGTCGTGTGAAAGATACTAAGAGGAAGCAACGAAATATGTCAATGGGTGAGTAGTGAGGGAAACTTGCAGCGGAGCAAAGAATCCATTCCCTGCGGAGAATACAATGCCAGTGAGTGGAACGCGGTCTGAAAGTCACCGTAAACGTGAACACAATCAGTTAAGATCCGAAATGGTTTATTACGTCCTTCCAATGATTGGTAAGCCAGAATCCATCTTCTCGGTTGAAATTGTCTCTGTGTTTGTATATGTGGATCGCCTCATGAACGAATCTCTCATGGTAGCCAGATGGCTTGTAGATAACCTCTGTCTTGGAGAAGTCAATATCATGTGAGCCCACTGAATTGTAACAGTGATCTGCCACGGCTGAGGTGTTTGTCCTACCGTGTTTCAAGTCTGCTATATGTTCACGGATGCGGTCCGAGACATGTCGTTTGGTTTCTCCAATGTAACTGCTACCACAGAGGCAACTTAGCTTGTAGACGCCAGGGTACTGTATGTCTGGAACCACATCTTTTACAGACGGGACCAGATCACGGATTTTATGTACTGTGTTGAATCGGACCTGGATCTTGTGTTTTATCAGGATTTTGGAGATCTTTTTTGTGACCCCAGCAATGTAGGGTAAGGTGATGGTCTTGAAAGGCTCCTCAACAGGATCCTTCTTGATGGTTGGAGTGATGGCTTTGCGGATTGTGTAGTCGGAGTAACCATTAGCCTTAAGAGCTTGGCGTACGTGTTTGAGTTCACTGGCAATGTGTTCCTGGTCGGATATGCATTGGGCTCTATGGTATAGAGTCTTGATGAGGGAATTCTTCTGGGATGGATGGTGGTGGGAATCCGGTTTTAGGTAAGCATCCGTATGGGTGGCTTTCCTGTAGACAGAGTGGCTCATTGAACCATCAAGTCTCCTTTTAATTAGGACATCCAAAAAGAGTAGCTTGCCATCGACTTCCATGGTGAATCTGATGGCTGGGTGTATGGAATTGATGTGGTCGAGAAATTGGTCTAGAGCAGGCCGGCCATGTGGCCAGATGACAAAAGTGTCATCTACGTACCTCTTCCATAAGGTCGAGCGTAGAGTGGCAGTCTGGATGGCGTCAGTCTCAAATTTCTCCATGAACACGTTGGCTACAACCGGAGATAGGGGGGAGCCCATTAGGGTGACCTCAGTTTGCTTGTAGAAAGTTCCATTCCAGGTAAAGTATGTATTGGTTAAGCAGTGTCTCACCAGGGGGGGTACCCCAGCATTCAGTCCTTGATGAACCAAGTCTTCAATGATTGCGATGGTGTCAGGTACAGGAACTTTGGTGAATAAGGAAACCACATCAAAACTGACAAGCAGGTCGTCTGGGGACAGGGAAATCCCCTTGATTGTCGATACCAGGTCAGTAGAGTTTAGTACCGCAGGTGGTTTTTCCAGTGAAAGTCCATAGGATTTCAGACAAAAAACGAGCCAGTTTGTTGGTGGGGGGGGTTGATAGTAGAGACAATGGGACGAATAGGTGTATCTTCTTTATGTATCATTGGCAAGCCGTATAATCTTGGTGGCCTGGCTGCAGAAGGTTTCAACGAGAACTGTTTGGTCTGATCAATTAATGCGGTTGAAGCAGAAATGATTTTGTTGGTTTTAGAGACGAGGCTGTTGGTGGGGTCTATTTTTATTTTTGTATAGCTGCCATCGTTGAGTAGTTCTTGAATTTAGTTGTTGTATTTTATTTTGTCCATGATGACAGTGGCATTGCCTTTGTCGGCTGAGAGGATGACAATGTCATCCCTATTTTTTAATTGAGCTAATTCAAAACGCTCATCTTTTCTGATGTTGCTAGCTGGCATCTTAGCGTTTTTGAGGGTTGCAGAGATTTCAGATCTTGCTACGTCTGCAGCGATGTGACTCAGGCCCTTGAGAGCTACATCTACTCTAGCAATTATATCATTAACTGGTATGTGTCTAGGTGTGACTGCAAAGTTTAGTCCTTTAGCTAAAACGGATTTCAGACCTTCAGAAATAGAACTGTTATTGCGATTAAGTACGACTTTATTAACGTCTAGCTTTTCAATGTGTGGGTCCGGTCTCTTGTTTGAGAGGCGGTTGAATTTGGAAATCAAGTTGTCCTTACATTTGGTCGACATAGCGGCAGCTGAAGAGGCAGTCATCTTGTCTACATGTTCCCAATCCGATGTGGACATTGTTGCACTCAAAGATAAGTGTGATTTGTAGAGTGTCTTGTCTAACTGATCTAGATCGGTGCGCGTAAGTCTGATTTTCTCTGAGATAAGAGCTAAGCTAGTTCTAGACAGAATTCGTTTAGCATTATCTCAGAGAAAATCAGACTTACGCGCACCGATCAAGATCAGTTAGACAGGACACTCTACAAATCACACTTATCTTTGAGTGCAACAATGTCCACATCGGATTGGGAACATGTAGACAAAATGACTGCCTCTTCAGCTGCCGCTATGTCGACCAAATGTAAGGACAACTTGATTTCCAAATTCAACCGCCTCTCAAATAAGAGACCGGACCCACACATTGAAAAGCTAGACGTTAACAAAGTCGTAATTAATCGCAGTAACAGTTCTATTTCTAAAGGTCTGAAATTCTTTTAGCTAAAGGACTAAACTTTGCAGTCACACCTAGACACATACCAGTTAATGATATAATTGCTAGAGTAGATGTAGCTCTCAAGGGCCTGAGTCACATTGCTGCAGACGTAGCAAGATCTGAAATCTCTGCAACCCTCAAAAACGCTAAGATGCCAGCTAGCAACATCAGCAAAGATGAGCGTTTTGAATTAGCTCAATTAAAAAAGAGGGATGACATTGTCATCCTCTCAGCCGACAAAGGCAATGCCACTGTCATCATGGACAAAATAGAATACAACAACAAAATTCAAGAACTACTCAACGATGGCAGCTATACAAAAATAAAAAGAGACCCCACCAACAGCCTCGTCTCTAAAACCAACAAAATCATTTCTGCTTCAACCGCATTAATTGATCAGACCAAACAGTTCTCGTTGAAACCTTCTGCAGCCAGACCACCAAGATTATACGGCTTGCCAAAGATACAAAAAGAAGATACACCTCTTCGTCCCATTGTCTCTACTATCAACTCCCCCACCTACAAACTGGCTCGTTTTTTGTCTGAAATCCTACGGCCTTTCACTGGAAAAACCACCTCTGCGGTACTAAACTCTACTGACCTGGTATCGACAATCAAGGGGATTTCCCTGTCCCCAGACGACCTGCTTATCAGTTTTGATGTGGTTTTCTTATTCACCAAAGTTCCTGTACCTGACACCATCGCAATCATTGAAGACTTGGTTCATCAAGGACTGAACGCTGGGGTACCCCCCTGGTGAGACACTGCTTAACCAATACATACTTCACCTGGAATGGAACTTTCTACAAGCAAACTGAGGGCACCCCAATGGGCTCCCCCCTATCTCCGGTTGTAGTCAACTTGTTCATGGAGAAATTTGAGACTAACGCCATCCAGACTGCCACTCGACGCCTGACCTTATGGAAGAGGTACGTAGATGACACTTTTGTCATCTGGCCACATGGCCGGCCTGCTCTAGACCAATTTCTCGACCACATCAATTCCATACACCCAGCCATCAGATTCACCATGGAAGTCGATGGCAAGCTACCCTTTTTGGATGTCCTAATTAAAAGGAGACTTGATGGTTCAATGAGCCACTCTGTCTACAGGAAAGCCACCCATACGGATGCTTACCTAAAACCGGATTCCCACCACCATCCATCCCAGAAGAATTCCCTCATCAAGACTCTATACCATAGAGCCCAATGCATATCCGACCAGGAACACATTGCCAGTGAACTCAAACACGTACGCCAAGCTCTTAAGGCTAATGGTTACTCCGACTACACAATCCACAAAGCCATCACTCCAACCATCAAGAAGGATCCTGTTGAGGAGCCTTTCAAGACCATCACCTTACCCTACATTGCTGGGGTCACAAAAAAGATCTCCAAAATCCTGATAAAACACAAGATCCAGGTCCGATTCAACACAGTACATAAAATCCGTGATCTGGTCCCGTCTGTAAAAGATGTGGTTCCAGACATACAGTACCCTGGCGTCTACAAACTAAGTTGCCTCTGTGGTAGCAGTTACATTGGAAAAACCAAACGACATGTCTCGGACCGCATCCGTGAACATAAAGCAGACTTGAAACACGGTAGGACAAACACCTCAGCCGTGGCAGATCACCGTTACAATTCAGTGGGCTCACATTATATTGACTTCTCCAAGACAGAGGTTCTCTGCAAGCCATCTGGCTACCATGAGAGATTCGTTCATGAGGCGATTCACATATACAAACACAGAGACAATTTCAACCGAGAAGATGGATTCTGGCTTAGCAATCATTGGAAGGACGTAATAAACCATTTCGGATCTTAACTGATTGTGTTCACGTTTACGGTGACTTTCAGACCGCGTTCCACTCACTGGAATTGTATTCTCCGCAGGGAATGGATTCTTTGCTCCGCTGCAAGTTTCCTTCCCTACTCACCCATTGACATATTTCGTTGCTTCCTCTTAGTATCTTTCACATGACGGTCAATGGTACAGTGTATAATAACAAATAGTATAACATTTAGATGCTTAATACAATGTACAAAGTAATATATAGTATCGTAATTGTATAGGCAATATACAGCAGTGTGATATACATTAGGGTGGGTAGAATAATACATAGTGTAATATTACAATGTCTAAGGTATAGGGTGGTTTATAGCAATACAGTATATAATTTAATGTTGGGTTTGTCTATGGCAGTATATAGTACGGTGTAGACTCGTGTGATGTAAGAGAATAAAGTTTAGATGGAAGCATATAATATATTTTTCATGACGTAGAATTGTAATGTATTACTTACTGTTAGTAACTCAGCTTATTGTAGAGTATATTTAGTATACTGATGATACTATGTAGTTTATACTTTAGTTGTTTACGTGGTGGTTTTAGTTACTGCAGCTACATACTATTAACACTCCTTCCCTTTATTAATGCTACCCCTATCCCCTCCCTTTGATGCTGCTAATCCTGCATAATGCACGGACATAAGTAGTACTATTCAAATACCTGCATTTCCCATATCCCCTCCCTTTGATGCTGCTAAGTCTGAATAATGCACGGGCATAAGTAGTACTAATCACATACCTGCATTTCCCATATCCCTTCCCTTTGATGCTGCTAATCCTGCATAATGCACGGTCATAAGTAGTACTAATCACATACCTGCATTTCCCATAAAAATGCTAAATTCCTCTTGATATGCATATTCTTTTGTCAAGGCGCCCTTTTCCCCCCTTCCATCCCAGCTTATATATATGCTCCAAGCACGTGTGCTGTTTCATTCAGACGCTGTCGCCTCGACAGACCTGGTTTTCACCTGAGGACGGCTGCTTGCGTTGTGGCCGAAACGTCGTGAGAATTGTTTTACGATGTTTTATTTTATTATTTTATTACTTCCCTTCTACGTGACTTTACCGAAAGAACCAAGACTTGGAGAATATCTGCAAAGAGGAGTGGGACAAAATCCCTCCTGAGATGTGTGCAAACCTGGTGGCCAACTACAAGAAACGTCTGACCTCTGTGATTGCCAACAAGGATTTTGCCACCAAGTACTAAGTCATGTTTTGCAGAGGGGTCAAATACTTATTTCCCTCATTAAAATGCAAATCAAGTTATAACATTTTTGACATGCGTTTTTCTGGATTGTGTTTTTGTTATTCTGTCTTTCACTGTTCAAATAAACCTACCATTACAATTATAGACTGATCATTTCTTTGTCAGTGGGCAAACGTACAAAATCAGCAGGGGATCAAATACTTTTTTTCCCTCACTGTAAACCCAAAACCCTATAAACCCCTAACCCTCTGAACCCCTTTACCCTTAAACCCCTTAACCCTGAAAACCCGAACCCTCTAAAAACCCCTAACTCTCGAATCCCCTCAACCCCTGACACTCTCAACCCCTAAACCCTATAACCCTCGAAATCCCGAAACCTCTAAACCCCTTATCCCTGAAATAACCCGAAACCTCTAAACCCTTAACTTTATAAATCCCTAACCCTCTAAACCCCTAACCCTTTGTGTGGAATGTGGTGGGGATGGGATCATGGGGTGGGTGGGTGCAGGGTGTGTGTGGTGTGCGGTGGGTAGTGGGTATCACAGGGGGGTGAATAGGTGCAGGGTGTGTGTGGTGGGTATGGTGATAGTGGTCGTGGTTCACAACGATCCGTGACCACCACCACCACCTCTACTGTGTGGTGGACCGGCCACCACACAGCAGCACGCGTCGGAGGAGTGAACGGATGGTTCTCCCTATGCGGGCCAGACGCCCTCGCTTCCTCTTCTCCTCCTGCATCACCATCACCTGATCCTCTGTCCTTGTCATCTCCTTCTCCACCATCTTCTCCACCAATGTCTCCTCCACCTGCACCACCATCTCCTCCACCAAGGTCTCCTCCTCCTGCACCACCAGATCCTCCACCAGGGTCTCCTCCTCCTGCACCACCAGCTCCTCCACCAGGGTCTCCTCCTCCGGCACCACCAGCTCCTCCACCAGGGTCTCCTTCTCCTGCACCACCAGCTCCTCCACCAGGGTCTCCTCCTCCTGCACCACCAGCTCCTCCACCAGGGTCTCCTCCTCCTGCACCACCAGCTCCTCCACCAGGGTCTCCTCCTCCGGCACCACCAGCTCCTCCACCAGGGTCTCCTCCTCCTGCACCACCAGCTCCTCCACCAGGGTCTCCTCCTCCTGCACCACCAGCTCCTCCACCAGGGTCTCCTCCTCCTGCACCACTAGCTCCTCCACCAGGGTCTTCTCCTCCTGCACCACCAGCTCCTCCACCAGGGTCTCCTCCTCCTGCACCAACAGCTCCTCCACCGGAGTCTCCTCTTCCTCCACAACAACCGTCAGCCATTTAGAGGCCTGGGCAAGCGCGGAGGATGGGGGCAGCGCCGGCTCCGCTCTGTAAAGAGATGCGCACGACACTGTTCCAACTTCCTGCTACAGCAGAGATCGCACTCCCCCCCCCCCCCCCCCCACCATCGTGCGGAGATAGATTAACCAGGTTAATAACGATGCTGCAGTAACACAGCATACCTTTGCCCATCGTGGGTCTGGTTACAAAATGGGCATTAGTCTTGCGATATCACACTGGATGAAAGGCTACATGGCAAAGATATGGCTGCTTCATTATTTGTCCTCACCCAGAACCCAATTATAAAAATACATCCGTATATAACCGAATGTACACGTGGGGTTTGAACTGTACATGTGTTCGTTTGCAGGCGGCAGGGCTGGAACTCCCAGTCAGAGGGACCTGGGTTTGATGCCCAAACTTGGGCCACTTTCTCCATGTGGAATGTGGAAAATTACACTGGTCAACACTTTTTCTGGCATAAGGTATTCCAACGGTTTTAAGGTAATTTTGGGGTGCTGATTACAAATCTGGCTTCAGTATTTGTCTATCACATAAGAGTTTAGAGATCTCAAATATTGCACTTTCAATAAAAACTGACGAAGAAAAAATATAAATAAATGTGGATATCTACATAAAATGATATTATAAACACACTATCCTAAAAATACAGCACCATATTTTAACACTAAAGCAGTCACTGAATCGCAACAACTTGCAATCATAAGTGACAGAGTTAATTTCGGATAAAATCAATGAAAATGGGGTATGCCGATAGCATAAAAATGAGATGTGATCGAGCAAATCTGAGATAAGATTTGGAATCAGCACACTGAAATTAGTCTAAAACAGCTGTAAAAGTCCAGGCCAGAAAAACATGTTTTTTGTTGACCAGTGTTATTTAGACTGGATGAAGAGGAATCCGATAAGCTATGAAGCTCTTCTTTCACAAATATGCAGTCGAGGCACAGGGTCAGCAAATTACAACAACAAACATAAGAAAATGAGTGCAATGTGTAAAAATGTTAGCAAGTCCCGAAATAATTGAGCATATAAGCACAAAGTACGCAAAATCCTGCCAGTTTTTCAACACTAAATACAAACTTGGGCAAGGCAGCAAAACATCAACAAAAACAGCCCCAGACCTCACCAAGACAACACACAGTCCCTCAATAAAATTGTACATTAAAATGTAACTTTCATTCCTTGGGGTTTGGCATTTTCCTCCACGTAACCGAACCCTGACACACACGCCACACAACCAGTGTTGGATGGACATCCTCGGCAGTGTTAGAAATTGAACCCCCAAATCACTCAATAGGAATCGCATAGCAGCAGTAGCAAAAGCAAATTTGTTCTGTACTGCAAACAACTTGGCAGGACTCTAATTAAAAAGAGTCTTGAGACTGAGTGAGGCTCATGCTGGCTAAATAAGGGTAGTAGTAATCAATATAGAGCCGGGTACGGTGTACTGGGGAAACCGCCCCGGGCACCGTGCTTCTGGCAGCCCTGTGCTTCGAGGTCACGGTGTCAGACGTAATGTCTTTTTAACACGTAGGCTTTCGTACCAGATTGGCTCACATGATGACATCAAATTTATCACTATTTAAGACCGAAACAGGAGTATTTCTCCACAATTCTCCCCGGCAAAATGTCGTACTCGAATTGTAAATGTGGTGGGTTTGCTTTCCAACACACTGGTGTGCTGATCTAGTAACTAATTGTCACATTTTGTTTACATGATTCAGACGCTGTCTCCCCGACAGACCTGATCTTCACCTGAGGACAGCTGCTTGCGTTGTGGCCGAAACGTCGTGAGAATTATTTTAGTATGTTTTATTTTTATTATTTTATTACTTCCCTTCTACGTGACTTTACCGAAAGAACCAAGAAGATGATACACCTTACTAATTGGCTGTGTTGGGTGATGGTGGGTTTAACAACACACGTATATCTACGCGATCTAACCGAAACAAACCTGTATTATTAGTAATACTTCCGGTTTAATTGTGACTTGCCCCGGGCTCCACACCTCCCTATGGACTGTCTTGAACATTTGACAAGCAGATCGTGGCTTACCGTCGCTCAGCAGCTCCAAAACACTGTACACTGCCAGGAGTAGCAGTGGTGGTGGTGTTGCTGGTGGTGCTGGTGGCCGCGGTCCGGAGCCAGCTGTGACCCAGCGCCTGCGCTGGCGTCATGCGACAATCCGGATCCCATCTGTTGAGAGGCACACGGGGGTCACACGCGGCGCACATGGTGAGAGAGGCGTGGTGAGAGCATTGACGTTCCTTCCCTTCTCCCACGAGGTCCAGGAACGCACAGGCAGCAGCGGTAGTCGTGGTAGCAGCGGCAATCCTTCAATACGCAGTACTCTAAAAATGCCCTGAGCCTCGCACTGCCGAGTAGAATCTTTAAATGAACCTCCAAAGAGGGCGATCTTAACACCGGTGGTACTGGTCATCGGCAGGTTCACTCAGCTCCACATCTTCCTGGTGATCGGAGGAGAGCGATCGTTGATCACCTTGGTGGGGGAAATCCTTATGGGGAGGGGGGAGGGGGTGGGGGATGATTCTTACCGCAGGCAGGAGCTGACGAATTCAACAAACTCCGGGTCGTGGCTATTGAGTGCCCCGTGAAGTGACAAGCTCCCTGGCACCCTTCTCTTGACTGGGCAGAACATCATGCCCACACGATCTGCAGGAGACATGCACAGCAGGAGAGACACACAGTCACCAACCACCACTTTGCCCACCTACCCACTTACCCACCCACCCACCCAAGGAATTGAAAATACAAAGAGGCCCCCCCCCCCATGGCCAACCCCCCAAGAAAACTACAACAGCTCCAGGCCACACCCTAACACTGAATCCGGTCGGTTGCTCGCCCCACCCTTCAACTCACCAAAGTAGTGCATTCCGTCAGGAGCTGCATCCATCATACATCTTGGAGGCAACCCGAGGATCTGCACATGGTTGAGATGAAAGCAAAAGTCACCCGTGTAGCTGCAGCAGACTGTAGGGGCAAGTGCTTTTAGTAGTGAGTAGAAACAGCAGCAACAGTAGCGGCACCTGTTGAGGGCCAGGACTGTGGCACACACAGAGAGGGGATGGTTGGCCATATTGAAGCAGGTACACACCGCACCAGGTACTCATTTGAGGCTGAGTCGAACTCGGGGATGCCCAGTACCGGTTCAGATAATCTTCACTGATGTTGGCCGTGATTTGGAATCAAACTCGCATTACCGGGTTTGAAGCTGAGCACGCTAATCGCTGCACCACTGCTTCCCCCACACGTACAAGACACACACGTGTACACACATACAACATACGATGGCTGCCATTCGCCAGGTCACCAAGTACCCAAACGCCCCCCCCTCTCCTACCTCCCCCCCCCAGAGCCTACAACTTTAAGGAAGGAGGGGGGAATCACGAGTGGGTGAACGCCCAGTTGGAAATACCTCCATGCAGCACGGGAGGTGGTCGTCGCGGCTGTCCGACTGGAATAATTCCCTGCCGGTCACCAACTCCGCCACCGTGCAGCCCAGTGCCCACATGTCCACTGCACAGGTCAATCTGTAGCCCAGCAATACCTCCGGAGATTGGAATGGCAGGGTCCCACCAACATGCAGAGCTGCACAACAATCACAACAACAACAACAAATATGTATGTGTGTACTCACTATGTCATGAACAGCATCGTTATCACACACTGTCACATGTACAGACACTAAGAGACTTGCACACACACTGGTACACAGACACACCCACACGCAGAAACTCACACCCAGGTGAGGTTACTCACGTTGACTTTTCACAAAAAAGCTGGTGCCAAAGTCCGTGACCCTGATGGTGCCGGTCACGGTGTCCTTGATTAGAACATTTTCCTAAAGCAAGAGAGGAAGAAGGAATTCACACTCTAAGGTTACACCAATAGCATTCAGCCCGCAGTGGATCAATCACGTACCACAGTACATACTAAACAGGGGAACTAGGTGAGGCGTAGCGCCGTCGTCAACCTTTAGTCAAGTGCAACATTCCCTGTTTTCTGACAGCTGCCACTGGGGGTGCCCCTTTCAAATGCGTCAAGACGAGCGATGTTTGTCGAGGCTCATCACATTTAAAGCTCTCTGAAGCACCATCTAAGTAAAAGGGTGCGGCTCTATAGACAACTTATCCTAGTTGCTCACAGCTGCCCGTTAACGAGTTACGAACCAAAAACCACACTCGAGGGCGCACGGATTTAGTGACGATTTGGGAAGTTTTCCATTCACAGCATGGAAGCCGACAATGGGCACCTGTCAGTTCAAACGCGTGTTTGGCACGTTTTGAAAATCATTCTTTTCAGCTCCGGTTTGTGTTTCCCAAAGTTTGTGGCAATGCTGTGATCTACATTGCTGGTTTTCTCTGTGATGAGTCCCCCAATAGCGACACGACTCCACAAGACAGTTTAATTCATACCGGATCATCACCAGAGGTAACGTGACCCTGTCTCCTTCCAGATAGACGGACAGACCTAACACATCGACCCTGTGACCAACGTCGGCGGTTTTCTCTATGGTCCGAGTCCCCAATAATGACACAACTCCGGAACAAAGTCGCGCTGAATGCTGTGTCCACTCACTGGCTTGATATCCGCATGGATGATGCTCCTGGCCTTGGTGTGGCAAAGGAACTTGAGGATGCCCCTGGTGTAAGTTTTCACCATCCCCATGTGCAATTGCCGGAGCCCCGCTTCCTTAATCACATCATGGAGGCTCTCCCTATGAAAGGCAGAAGCAACAACAACAATTACAACAACGACGCAGTGTCAGTGTCAGACCCTGCAATACTGCGTGGATTATGATAACGACAATATTAATATTCTATTTGCACATTCACGACTAATATGAGTCATAGCTCCGTGTGGGTTTAGGTCATTGATTTGCTGATAAACCGAATCAGCTAGCACATCTGACCACTTGCTTTCATTGGCTCTGTTTCCGGGTGGTGGAGTTATCTATTAGGAGATACAAACTCCACGCAGAAAGGCGTCCGTGTTGAGAATCAAACTCAGGGATTTTCACCGAGGGGCACAAGCGTCACCACTGCGCTGCAGCCAACCTGCTGATCGAGTGGAGGCGTGGCTATATAAAAGTGGGTGGCGCTGATTGAGAAAAGAGGAGTGGCCTCTAGTGCACCTGGGGCACATGACAGCTCCACAGTATCGCAATACGAGGTTGGCACGGGAATCCCAGAAGTAACATCTAGCCCCGGTGGTGTGATGTTATCACCCCCCTGGTGTGGAAGAGAACGGGGCTTTTATCCTGACCCTGACGCATGTATATTCTGAGTTTGCATGTTCTCCCCCTGGTCACGTGGATTTTTCTCGGGGTCCTCTGGTTTTTCCCTCTACATTTAGAAACATATGTTTAGAGTATTTGGCTGCTATACACTTCCACATCAGCCACTTTTTTGAGCTATCATTTGTAGCCAGGCCGCTTGTGAAAAATAACTAATCGGGCAGTGGGATTTACCTGCTAAATAAAATAATTTTTGTTTAGCTAATGGAGTTAACCACGCCAAGGGGGGGTGGGGGCGGTGGGAACACATGGTACGTACTTCAACAGCTCCAGGACAATGCAGTGGTGTCCTCTGAAGTCAAAATGGTTCAGGACTTTGACGACGTTGTAGTCCTCATCACTGCCCTCGCCCTGAAGTTCCAGAGCCATCTTGATCTCCATTCTCTGAGATTTATCATGCTTGGAGCTGTGCAGAGAAAATCCACAAATGAATCATGACTTAGACTTGCTTAAGGAATGACCAAAAACAAATTATATTCAGAATTAAATAATTATACCTTCCCCAAGTGTTATGTCATTGTGAGTTCCAGTAGCGCGCTCATGGAAGGTTCCAGAAAGGATCGGGAAGAGGATAAAATAAGCAAGGGATAGAGGGGGGTTTGGGGTGCTGCCTTAACGTAGTGATTCCCTAATGTGTGAATTGAGCCGACTCCGAGCATGGCCCCAGCCACACTCAGGATTTCCAGGAGCTGAGCCAAGCCACGGCTGAGCCACTCGTGTATCTTTATCAGCAGCTGAGTGGCTCAAGCCTGAGCCAAACCACGGCTGAGCTGGAGCGGAGCCTGAGTTTTAGAGACTGAGCCATAGCTGATTCGTGACTGAATGTGGCTCTCACAAAGCAAGGCATTATAACGTGGAACATCATGGGACCTCCTTTGCCAATACCAAAATATGAGAATAGATTTTCCCTTTTTTTCTGGTAACAAAACAGGCGTTAAGATAAAAAAAACTGAAACCTTTTACAAGGAATCATGTCTGTATTAACCACAATACTTGTGGTCAGTATGCAAACAAAAAACATACTCTGATAATATATGCATTGTCTTTTAAACTGATTGGTCCACACCAGAGAGCTTTCTGTTGAGTCTAGTCTCAAAACGGTGTTAAACCAGAGGACGCCAAAAGGCGTACAGCACAAAGACGAGCACTATCAGAGGAATGAGAGCTCGGGGTGAGCAGCTACATCATGGGGACCTCCTTTGCCAGTATATTTTTGGTACTGGCAAAGGAGGTCCCATGATGTAGCTACTATAACGCAGAACGCACATGTTATAACACAGAACGCGCCCGTTATGACATGGGACAACCTCATTAAAGCGTGGAAGGTGCCTTTTATAACGCGGACCGCACCCATTATAATCCGGAATGCATCTGTTCTAATGCAGGAAAGCGCCCATTATAACGTGGAATGTGCCCGCTATGAAACTGCACGGCTGAGCGGTATGATACAGTAGGCGGAATGCGGAATGATAACGTGACATGACAGCATACCCTCCATTATTGGTATCTTCATATCACTGTGCGTGTATTATATCTTGCAAAACTTTATTGTTACATTATATATGGGGATATTATGTTTGGTTAATGTGCTTTCCCTTAACGCGGCACTTTTCAGGAATGCATCTACCAGGTGAAATGAAGAATTTATGTAATGTAAGAGTGAACTGATCCAGAACAGGGGGAGAACATACAAACTCCACACAGGAGGGCACCCGAGTCAGGAGTCGAACCGGGGTCCCTCTGTGAGGCACGAGTTGTCACCACCTCATCACACGGCCGCCCACAGCAAAGGACTGAACAACAACGTCGTCCTTGTGACAACACCGCTCTGAATTCTTACCTCAATGGTGATACCAAGATCTTCACGGCCACCAGGGTGTTCCTCATGTGGTCAAGGCACCGGATCACCTGGCCTTGACCTCCGTACCCAATCTTCTTCAGCACCTCATAGCGGTAGTGGAGGTGCTCATGCTGGACCTGCACCAAATTACAATCATTTAGACTGACTATATTTTGAAAATCACAACATGTAAGAAGTGTGAGCATTATTTTACGAAATAATTGTTTTATTAAGTGTTTGGTCTTCTTAAATCTGTAATTGTGGAATGCTCTGATGTCTGCTGGCTGAGACACCCTTAAAAAAGCTCATTAGCTCAATGGGCTTAACTTGGGAAATAAACTTGATTGTGAAGTGTGCGGGAGAGTGCATGTGTGCTGTCTCTGGGTGGTTGGTACTTCAGGTGCAATGACAAGAAGCCACGAACCTCGCGACCGCTGCGCCTGTGACCGCCCCACGGCGGGGACTTTGTGGCGAGTCTCACCGGAATGTAATGATGTTCGTGGTCGTCGTATCCATCGTTGTTTGGTCCCCGGGATCTGTTGCGGAGCGCAAAGTACCATACTTCCTGTATGGCGGCAAGCTCCAGCTTCTCCCGGTGGGTCATTTGAGAGCCAAAGAAAGCCAGGATTGCTGCAGGCAAGAGAATAACAACAACAGCTGTCGGTGATCATTTGTTTAGATTCCTTTTCAGGAGGTTCCTGCAGATGATTTACAGAGAATGGGGGTGACGCTGCTGCCATTACGTCTGCTGTGTGATGCCAATTTGAGGAATTTGCAGGGGATTTGGATGTTTTGGCCAATACCAGTTATGTCTGTATGTTGAACTTATTTTGCACCGTGCTTCGGCAACCCTGCTAATCAGAAGTGAGGGGGAAGGACAATAAACTAAAAAGTTCGCAAAAATTATAGATTTAAAAGAACATCGCTCCAGTGGCTTCCTAATGTCAGAAGAGCATTCTAGATGACTGCAGAAGCACATCTGAAAACGTGCGATGCAGTGACCATCTTCGTTCGATGTCCAGCTATATGCAGCTTTGATGACGTCTTAGGTTGCTTGGATTTGACAACGGGGTTAATGAATTAGATAAATATAACACAGATATGCCAAGGATTTTATGAAATAAGAATAACTTTTACCCTTTCTGGCACAAAAACAGGTGTTAATATGTTCAAACACCAAATAGATACCTTTTGCAAGGCATCAAGTCTGCATTTACCACACATACTTGTGGAAAAATATGCAAACAAACATGCTCCGATAATATATGCATTGTCTTTGAAATTGACTGGCCTGCACCAGAGACAGCCTTCTTTATGGCCTTGTCTCGCCGGTGTGAGACCAGAGAATGGCAAAAGTCGAACGGTACATCACCCATGCAACATGGCCACCATGAAGTCCCCCATGCATCATGGTCACTGTCACGTCCCCCTTGAAACATGACCGTCGTGATGTCCCACCATTCAGTGTGGCCATCTTGACGTCACTCATTTCTGTTCTTACCTTGTGGCGATTTGCTGCGGATGGAGGCGGTGCGCGCTGAGGACAGCGCACTCCACGTGGTGCAAGACTCGCCGTTACTCCGAGCCTCTCCAGCTCGGCTGATCTACACACACACACAAAAAGGTCCACCACTAGAGCTTGAGGAGTGAGTGGGACTCGGGCAGGACGAGCCATGGCCAGGATGGACAACAATGGCTGACAGTCAAGAATAATAACAGCGACAACCAAGGAACGGAACACATCAGAGAGGAGAGCCGCCAGAGAGATGGTGCGACGAAACCGGCGCTTGGCGGATTATTCCATCACAGGATGTGAGGGGTAGCAGGGTCTCAGGGAGCGAGGCGTTCATCCATCAGTGGATAGATAACAGTGCTGTAGATGCTCACGCGTAGACGGGCATGTACACCAACAGGATCTCGGAGAGACACTGATAGACGCACACACACTCAGGCGGGCAAGGAGAAGCACATCCAGGTATACAGGTCACAGGTAGGCACACGCAGAGGGGAGAACACACGTCCACCCATACTTCACCACACAAGTCGAGGAGCCACATGTACCTCCATGGTAGCAACTTGCAGACGAGGGTGCTCAGAGCTCACGGTGTCTCTCGCGCGGTCCGGGTCTCTGCGTGGAGAGCGGGAGACAGAGGCGAGGGTCACAGAGTCGAAGGGGCGTGACAAACCCACGTCTAAACACACGTCACTTCACAATGCGGACTCTCATCATCAACACAGACTCACATCCTCACCAGTCACCCATAATACGAAAAACACAAAAAGCAACAACTGCCTTTCCTCATCATGCCTGGCAAGGCGGTGTTGAATAATCCTTGCCAGGACCTTTCCCGGCACACTGAGGAGTGAGATGCCCCTGTAGTTGTTACAGTCTGTGCGGTCTCCCTTCTTAAAGATGGGGACCACCAGGGCATCCTGCCACCTCACTAACACCACCACCACTAATACCACCAAAACCACCATCACTAACACCAGTGACACCACCACTATTACCACTAATAACAACCACAATCACTAACACCACCATCACTAAAACTAACACCACCACCATCACAAGCACCACCCCCACTAATACCACCAACATTAACACCACCACTCCTCCCCCTGCCAGTATGGGACACCAAAGACAAAGAAGGCTCAGCTAATCGAGTCTCTCACCTTTCTAAAGAGATGCCGTGACTCTAAGGTAATACCAATCGCATTACACTAACCTCTGCTGCTGTAACTTCTTCTAATGTTAAACGAATTCTGTCTAGAACTAGCTTAGCTCTTATCTCAGAGAAAACCAGACTTACGCACACCGAACTAGATCAGTTAGACAAGACACTCTACAAATCACACTTATCTTTGACTGCAACAATGTCCACATAGGATTGGGAACATGTAGACAATATGACTGCCTCTTCAGCTGCCGCTATGTCGACCAAATGTAAGGACAACTTGATTTCCAAATTCAACCGCCTCTCAAATAAGAGACCGGACCCACACACTGAAAAGCTAGACGTTAACAAAGTCGTAATTAATCGCTAATCCTGCATAATGCACGGGCATAATATGACTTTGAAACCCCCCGCCAAACCTCCTACGCATTTCACAAGTAGTACTAATCACATACCTGCATTTCCCATAAATATGCTAAATTCCTCTTGATATGCAAATTATTTTGTCAAGGCGCCCTTCCCCCCTTCCAACCCAGCTTAAATATACGCTCCAAGCGTGGTGGTGTTTCATTCAGACGCTGTCTCCCCGACAGACCTGGTCTTCACTTGAGGACGGCTGTTTGCGTTGTGGCCGAAACGTCGTGAGAATTATTTTATAATGTTTTATTTTTATTATTTTATTAATACCCTTCTACGTGACTTTACCGAAAGAGCCAAGAAGATGAATCCCTGCAGTCACGAAAGCTTTAAATCGAAATAAAAACAAAGATCCCCGTAGAGACTTAACAGTCTGTAGGGGAAAGTGCTCTTAACCAGCAGTGCGTATGAAGGCTGGCACGACACACGAGGGGGGTTGGATTGCCAGCACCACGCCCGGCCGCCTTTGTCTCCCTAGTGGCGACCTTTACACACCGCACCAGGTACTCATTCGAGGTTGAGTCGACCTAGGGAGGCCCAGCACCGGTTCAGATAATCGTCACTGCTGTTGGCCTTGAGAGAGAATCCACCTCGGGGTCTCGCAGTTAATAGCGCGGCACGCTGTCAGCTACACGACCGTTCCACACACACACAGACTCACACAGATAGACTCACACACACAGACTCCACAGAGAGACTCACACACACAGACTCACACAGAGAGACTCACACACACACAGACTCACACAGATACTCACACACACAGACTCACACAGAGAGACCACACACACAGACTCACACAGAGAGACTCACACACACACAGACTCACACAGAGAGACTCACACACACACAGACTCACACAGATAGCCTCACACACACACAGACTCACACAGAGAGACTCACACACACACACAGACTCACACAGAGAGACTCACACACACACACACTCACCAGATAGCTCACATACACACGACTCACACAGAGAGACTCACACACACACACAAGACTCACACAGAGAGACTAACACCACCACAACCACTCGCCCACAGCTCGGTTCAACTCCTCACTGCTCTGGGGTCTGTCGGCGCCTCTCTAACGGGCAAACTGCCAGTGGGAAGCACGTGGCGCGAGACGCGGGGGCGGTACAAGTTAACCACGCCCCCCCCGTGATGTCACAGCCATTAGCTCCTTCCCCCCCGACCTGAGCTCCTCCCCCATGCTCCTCTGCCCCCCACCCGAGACCCCCCATGTACCCCCCTCAATACCCCCCACCATGACCGTTCCACACAGAGCAGACTCACACACACACAGGACTCACACGGAGAGACTCACACACAGAGACTCACACAGCCACCACTCACCCACAGCTCGGTTCCACTCCTGCAGAAGACCGACTCAGTGTAGTCCCAGGGCTTGCGAGCTGGTTTTCAGTCTCCAACGGCTCTTCTGCTCCAACGACTGCCTCGAGCTCTCTCACGCACCGCCTTATATAGCCAACTGCCCCCCGAGGGGCGGGGCTGTATGCGGACGTCGATGTCGACACCCCATGCACGGATGTAGACACCGCAACGTAATGGCTTGCTACACCCCGTACGTAACACCTCTAGATCTCGATTTAAAGCTTTCGTGACTGCAGGCATTCATCTTCTTGGTTCTTTTGGTAAAGTCACGTAGAAGGAGAAATAATAAAATAATAAAATAGAACATAATAAAATAATTCTTACGACTTTTCGGCCACAACGCAAGCAGCCATCCTCAGGTGAAGACCAGGTCTGTCGGGGAGACAGCGTCTGAATGAAACACCACCACGCTTGGAGCGTATATTTAAGCTTGGTTGAAAGGGGGGAAGGGCGCCTTGATAAAATAATTTGCATATCAAGAGGAATTTAGCATATTTATGGAAAATTCAGGTATGTGATTAGTACTCCTGTACTTGTGAAATGCGTAGGAGGTGGGCGGGGGGTTTCAAAGTCATATTATGCCCGGCATTATGCAGGATTAGCAGCATCAAAGGGAGGGGATAGGGGTAGCATTAATAAAGGGAAGGAATGTTAATAGTTATGTAGCTGCAGTAACTAACCACCCACGCGAATAAAAAAACAAAAAAACTCGAAGTTAATAAACTACGTAGACATCTCTAAACGGCCAAACTGGCCAGTGGGCGCGAGAAACGCCGGGGGCGGTAACAAAAGGTAACCACGCCCCCCCCCGTGAATGTTCACAGCCCATGAAGCCTCCTCCCCCAGCCCTACCCACCCATGGCCCTCGCCTTGCGACTCAACCCTCGCGATGCCACCCCCCCTGCCCCCCCGTGTGTCACTCCATGAGCTCCGCGACCACTTCATGTCCCCTCCCCCTCACCCCCCCATGCCCCTCACCCCTCACCACCCCATGCCCCCCTGCCTCCCTCGCGACCACCTCCAATGGACCCCTCCCCCTCAACCCCCCATGGCATGCCCCTCCCCCCTCACCCCCCCATACCCCGTCCCTCCCTCACCCCCCCATGCCCTCACCCCCTGCCATCCACCCATGCCCCATCCCCCTCACCCCCCCACCCCCCATGCCCCTCCCCCTCCCCCCCATGCCCCTCCCCCCTCACCCCCCCATGCCCCACCCCCTCACCCCCATGCCCCTCCCCCTCACCCCCCCATGCCCCTACCCCCATGCCCCTCCCCTTCATGCCCCTCCCCCCCCCCCCCCCCCTGCCCCTCCCCCTCACCCCCCCATGCCCCTCCCCCTCACCCCCATGCCCCTCACCCCCACCTGCCCCACCCCCCTCCCCCCCCATGCCCTCCCCCTCACCCCATGCCCTCCCCCCCCCTCACCCCCCACGCCCCTCCCCTCACCCCCCATGCCCCTCCCCCCTCCCCCCCATGCCCCTCCCCCCTCCCCCCCCATGCCCCTCCCCCCTCCCCCCCCATGCCCCTCCCCCCCATGCCCCTCCCCCTCACCCCCATGCCCCTCCCCCCCATCCCGCCCCCCCCCTCTCACCCCCCATGCCCCCCCTCACCCCCATGCCCCTCCCCCCTCACCCCCCCATGCCCCTCCCCCTCACCCCCATGCCCTCACCCCCCCATGCCCCCCCCCCTCCCCCCCCCATGCCCTCCCCCTCACCCTTCATGCCCCTCCCCCCCCCCCCCACGCCCCTCCCCCTCACCCCCCATGCCCCTCCCCCCTCCCCCCCATGCCCCCCCCCCCTCACCCCCATCCCCTCCCCCTCATGCCCCCCCCCTCACCCCATGCCCTCCCCCTCACCCCCATGCCCCTCACCCCCCCATGCCCCACCCCCCTCCCCCCCCATGCCCTCCCCCTCACCCTTCATGCCCCTCCCCCTCACCCCCCATGCCCCTCCCCCCTCACCCCCCCCCATGCCCCTCCCCCTCACCCCCATGCCCCTCACCCCCCATGCCCCACCCCCCCCCCCCCCCCATCGCCTCCCCCTCACCCCATGCCCCTCCCCCTCACCCCCCACCCCTCCCCCTCACCCCCCATGCCCCTCCCCCTCACCCCCATGCCCCTCCCCCTCACCCCCCATGCCCCACCCCCCTCCCCCCGCTGCCACTTCCGCTGGGGTCGGGGCCGAGTGGAGGCGGCGCGCGCAGTGCATTGTGGGTGGCGAGCGGCTGGTTTGGATTCCCGCTCACGGCCACCGTCAGTGGCGAGCGGAAGCTTCTGAAGCGGCGGCTCGCTGGGCCTCCTCTACGTCGACTCAGCCTGAAGGTGAGAACCTCGCGCGGTGTGTCCACATCAGCAGTGGCGGCGGCGGTGGGAGGAGACAGAGGAGGCGCCTGGCCCACAGCCGTCACGTTCTGCGGAGTTCACGGCGCAGCTTCAAGCAGAGCTCGGCCCTGCTGCTGCTGCTGTTGTGGTTACATTATAGTTGTAGTTACATTATAGTTGTGGTTACATTATAGTTGTGGTTACATTATAGTTGTGGTTACATTATAGTTGTGGTTACAGTTGTTGGTCGTGGTTAT
The DNA here is from genome assembly GCF_015708825.2 of Lethenteron reissneri. Lineage (NCBI taxonomy): Eukaryota > Metazoa > Chordata > Hyperoartia > Petromyzontiformes > Petromyzontidae > Lethenteron > Lethenteron reissneri. The sequence goes on from NW_026890928.1 coordinate 28,733, forward strand.
TGTTGTGATTATAGTTGTGTGGTTGTTACTGTGGTGGTTGTGCAGGTGGTGGCACACGAGTTAACCCATAGCACCAGGGTCTAGCCCTCCTCTTGTACCGAGCCAGGCAGAGCAGTCGGCCCATGGCACCTGAGTCTGGCCCGTGACCTCCTCCTGCACTTAGCCTGCACAGCCGTCAAACCATGGAACCTGAGTTATTGTGGTGACGTCACCGCCACGTCGTAGTGAATGGCGACTGTTAATGTGTGTTGGCTTGTGTGTGAGTATGATGGTGAATGCGTGAGTATGATGGTGAGTATCATGGTGAGTGTGATGGTGAGTGTATCGTGGTTGGTGAGTAATACTGAGTGTGAGTTTGACTAATTATCTTCCCTCTCGCTGTCTCTGCTTTCCCCCCCTAACTACCTCGCCTGGTATACAGGAGTTTGTAGGTTCGATCCCGATTCTGATGCCTGCTGTATATTTGGAGTTTGCGTGTCTCTGTCTCTCCCCGTGGTCGCGTGGATTTTTCTCCGGGTCCTCCGGTTTTTCTCTCCACATTAAGATACATTCGTTTAAAGTTTTGACTTAAAACTTTCGTGAGTGCAGTAATTAATATTCTTGCTTCTTTCGGTAAAGTCACGTAAATAGAAAACAAAAACAAATTTATTTTTTAAAGTAAAAAAAATGAGATAAATTGAAAATAATAAAAGCAATTTATTCGATTTATTTGCATTACTCATTTTTTTTTTGGTTTTCTATTTACGTGACTTTACCGAAAGAACCAAGAATATGAATATTCGTTTAAAGTATTTGGCTGCTATAATTTACACGTGATGATGAGCCACTTCGTTGAGCTATTATTGGTGGCAAGTCGCTTCTGAATAAGTAATATTTAAAAGTACTTTTTTTTAAACACGCTTTAATTAAATGAAATGTACCACGACTCCAGGAAGTGGCCCCGATGCTTGCCATAACGTAAGGGGCCGTGGTGATTTACAGCCAACGTCAGTTGAGCGTGGACAATTAGACCCAAGCCGAAACATAACATAAAAATGAATTTTTAAAAATACTTTTTTTTCATAGAATGTAGTTTTGTCATCAGTATGACATAAGTATACCAAGTTTGCAGTCGATACCACATTGGGAAGTGGGTTAAAATTGAGTTGCAAGATTTGAGGATACGACAACAACAACAGACAGAGTGAGTTAAATAAAAGCGCGTAATAAAAGAGATGTTCATCTCAGTGGACCTTACCTGGTAAAATGAAATCGTTGAGATCTAGTTTTATCTCTCCTTCCCGAGCACAACAACAAGCAGGAGTAGTGGGAGGAGCATTCTCCACTAAGTAGTGGTGACGACACCACGGCGCTTGTGCCAGGATATGTGCACCACAGATATCCATCACATAGAGACCCATAGAGTCATCACACATAGACCTATACACGCACTACGCACAGACCCTCAGACTTGCACAGAGAACCATAGACTCACCACAAAGACCCATATACTCATCAGACAGAGAACCACAGACTCAAACAGATCCACAGACTCGCACAGAGCCCTATAGACTCACCAAACAGAGACATAGACTCACCACAGAGAGACACATAGACTCACCAGACAGATACCCATAGACTCAATCGTAACCATACTCGCACAGAGACCCACAGACTCGCCACACATACCCATCTAATTACCACACAGAGACCCATAGACCTACACAAAAGCGCATAGACTCATCACACAGAACCACAGACTCAAACACACCCACAGACTCGCACAGAGGTCTATAGACTCACCACACAAACACACGAACTCGCCACAGAGCCCCATAGACTCACCACAGAGACCCATAGACTCATCAGACAGAGACGCATAGACTCACCCCACAGAGACTCATAGACTCACCCCACAGAGACCCATAGAGTTATACAAAAACGCATAGACTCATCACACAGAGAACCACCGACTCAAACAGACTCGCACAGAGCCCTATAGACTCACAAAACAGAGACACATAAACTCACCACACAGAGACACATAGACTCACCTCACAGAGACCCACGGACTATCACAGAGACCCATAGACTCAGCACACAGAGATCCATCGACTCACAGAGAGACCCAAGCGCTCGCACGTGAATGTGTGGTGATTTAGTTGAAGGTGGAGGGGGGTTACCAGCCCCTCGCACCCATCCAGAACTCCCTGTGGCCACTGGTGGCTGCGGGCGACGTGAGGTTCACAGCTGGTCAGGGTTGGCGCCCCCCCCCCCCCCCAAATGTCATCTCTCACAACCACCGCTGCATTATCAACCGTCACCATTCGCCAATAAGTGACAATGACGTTACCACAGCGCCTGTGGCAGGCCAGGTGCACTTTGAAGTCACGTGAAGTGTCGAAGGCTGGCTGACCGGAGGTCCTGGAACAGGCCCAGGTGCCATGGGTTGGTTGACTGAGATGACTGGCAGCACCACCTGTACCCCGTACTGTGCCAAATTGCTGCATATTTATCATCCGGTGTTCCGCTCGTTGTTGTGAGTGTCACTCCTCCGTTGTTGTTGGAGGGCGATTGTCGCCAACTGCCAAGTAGAAGCATCCTTCACGAGCCTCCCCGCAGAGGCCGATCTCGACACCACGGTACCAGTCGTCGGCAAAGCCCACTCAGCTCCACATCCTCCCGTACCGCATCAGTCCACCTCCACTCCAGCCAATGCCGTGCCCGCCCAGCTCCCTCCATCCACCCACATACTTACCGGCTTACTCAACGCACAGTCACCCACTCATATCTGCTCTCGCACCTACGCATGAAATTTTAAATGCAGGCTACGCAAAGCATCGTGATCAATTTACACCAAATCTACTCTCAACCACTTAAACCACATATTCGTAAATGATGCGCACCATAATCAGCCACTATGGCTGTGTGCAGGGTGTTTGTGATGTCACGTAGTACGACGTTTTTCTTGCTCCCCCCCCCCCCCCCCCCCGTTTTAACGCGGCGTCTATCTATGGCCTCGTCACAATGGCCTTAATGGACGCGTGGTGATGGTGAAAGATGATTCGGCGGTGGATACTGAATTACCGGAGCCCCATTAACATTCAGGTGACACGGGGCACGGTACGTGAAGAACCTCTTATGTCCTGTAAGCAGACTTCTCTGCGTGGGATAGTTAACACCTCTTAATGCACAGACAACCGCCAACGCAGCCTCGCCTGCCGGAGGAGCTCGCTGATGATCGGACAGTGTTCAGATCTCTCAAGGATCTGTGAGCTACTCGCACACAAAGATCCCCGTATAGCCTTTAACAGACTGTTGGGGCAAGTGCTTTATAACATCAAAGGGGCGCTGCAATACGATGCAATCAAAATCACCGATCAGAGATTTTCCCATATTGGTCTTTGCTGATTGTGAATCGATACTAATTGTATTGATTCCACTCAGTCGATACAGCAGCAAGCTCAAAATGTCCGATTTTATCTGAAAATTTCTGCGTTTCACAGATCATACAAAGCACGGTATTGATGCCTGGTTTGTATATACTTTTTATTTTGAAAAAAATGCATGTAGTCTATCAGACTTTTGTAATTAAAATCGCTCTGCAAAAGTCATTTTGGTATGCTAATAAATCAATGTTATGCTAATGCAAAAATTTCATCATAGCCGCGACTCGGTTTACTCCGATATGCAATGTCATCTTTATTCGATCCTGTGAGTGTACAATTTTATATTAAACTTCATTTACTGAGTGAATACAAGACCACTTATATGCTGATGTCCATTTTTATCATAGCTGTGATTCATTCAGCCATTCACTCACTCAGCCACAAACTCACTCAGCCACACACTCACTCAACGACTCACTCAACTACTCAGCCGCTCACTCACTCAGATATTCACTCACTCAACCACTCACTCAATTATTAACTCAACCACTCAACCAATCATTCAACCACCCACTCACTCAATCACTCAACCATCACGCTCTCACTCACTCAACCATTCACTCACTCAGCCACTCACTCAGCCACCCACTCACTCAGTCACTCAACCACTCGCTCACTAAACCACTCACTCATTCAACCGCTCGCTCACTCAACCATTCACTCACTCAACCACTCGCTTGCTCACTCAACCACTCACTTGCTCACTCAAGCACTCACTCACGCAACCACTCACCACCCACCACTCCGCTCAACGACTAACTCTACCACTCACTCACTCAACCCCTCACTCAACCTTTTCACTCACCCCCTCACCAAACCACTCACTCAACGACTCACCAGAATCCTCTCGGCTTGGGGACCTCAACTTAACCACTGACTTAACCACCTCACTTACCATTCACTTAACCACTCACTAGAGCAACCACTCACTCACTTAATGACTTACTCAACCACATCAACCAATTACTTTCTCACTCACTCAGCCACTCACGCCTTCACTCAGCCACTCACCCTTTCACTCGGCCACTCACTCAGCCACAACACTCAACCACTCAGGGCCCCGCGCACTCACGAAGCTACTTACGAAGCTACTTACTCACTCAACCACTCACTCACTTAATCACTTACTCAACCAATCACCAGCACTCTTTAACTCACTCAACAATTCACTCAATCAGCCACACTCACTCAACAACTCACTAACTTAACCGCTCAGCCGCTCAGTCACTCTATCTCAATCACTCACCACTCGCTCACTCAGCCACTCACTTCCCTCAACCACTAACTGACTGAACCACTCACTCAACCACTCACTCATTCAACCGTTTCCCGAATTCATTCAAACCAGTCACTCAAACCATTATGTCGCTGGACGAGTCCCACCTTGATGGTCTGCGACATTTCTTTCCGAAGTTATTGCCAAAAAACCACAAACATCCCAGAATCCTCTTGGTTTGGGGTCCAAATGTTGTCGCTTATTATAATCCCATGAGAAACATCGCATCGAATAAATGTGATTGGATTCTCCCCGCCTGGACAGCAGAATTGAATATGTAAGCATCAGGGTTTGGATCAAACCTACAACCTCCTGTATACCGGGCGAAGTAGTGAACTCGTCACCCGGGTCGCCCTAATCCATTCCCGTATCTCTTCTTCTGTGTGTGTGCTACAGGCGGGGTGTCTCAGATTGCCAGCACCATGTGATGGGAGCTCCAGGGCATGCTGTGTGCTCGCCAGGAGGGGCTGGGCAAGATGGCGTAGTCGCTGGAGCAGCTGCGGGCGCGGCACCGCCACTCTCACCCTGGCGGAGTGCAGCAACACAGTGGGGCGGCACCAGCGGGACACTCTGGACAACGCAGCCAAGGTGCGCGCCAGCCACTCACTCATCCACTCACGCACTCAGCCACTCATACAACCACTCACTCACTCAGCCACTAACTTAAACTACTCACTCAACTACTCACTCACTCAAACCACTCACTCAACCACTCACTCAACCCATTCACTCAACCATCTACTTACTCAACCACTCAATCAATCACTCACTCAGTCATTAACTCAACCACTCACTCAACCACACACTCATGCGCTCAAACACTCACATCATTGGTTCAAACACTCACTCATTCAATACTCATTCAACCACTCACTAATTCACTCAAACCACTCACTATTCACTGAACCACTCACTCACTCACTCAACCACCCACTCGCTCTCTGAACCAATCGATCCCATAATCACTCACTCAACCACTCACTCAAACCCCTTACACACAGGCTCATCACCTGTGTCTCAACCATCTTACTGAGTAACATAACTCTTTTTTTAGAAGTGACCTGGCCACAAATGATAGGTCAACAACGTGCCTTATGTGGAAATTTATAGCAGCCAACTACTCTAAACGCCTGTTCTAAATGTGTAGGGAAAATCCAGAGGACCAGAATAAAAATCCACTTGACCACGGAGAGAACATGCAAACTCCAAATATACAGGTGTCCAGGGTTGGGATCTAACCGACAACCTCCTGTATACCAGACGAGGTAGTTTAACATTGTATCCGGGCAAGCCGTACATCGAGCTGGAGTGGACCATGCGGCCCATCCCTATCGCGTGAGTGGCTCCCACTGTTGTTATTGTGTTCATATGTGTGTGGGTCTGCTTGTGTGTATGCGTGTGCCGCACTGCGCTATGAACCCAACATGACCAAGCTGTTGCCCCGCTCGCCCGACTCGTTGAGAGGCTTGCCCACCCCCAGGGCGTTGTCGTGAAGATACCGCTGGGAGGAAGAATATCTCACAATACTGGAAGAGGTGAGGACTACACAGTGATTAACTGAGTGGGTCTGTGAGTGAGTTAGTGGATGAGTCGGTGGTGAGTCGGTGGGTGAGTGGGTGGGTCAGTGGTTGAGGGAGTAGGTGAGTGAGTGTGTTAGAGAAGTGGGTGTGTTGAATGTGAGTGAATAGATGTGTGGAGGAGTGGATTGTTGAGTGAGTCGTTGGGTGAGTGAGTAGGTGGGTGTGGGTTAGAGATTGAGTGGGTGGTGGGTGATTGTGTGAATTAGTGGGTGGGTGGGTGAGTGAATGGTTTGAAGTGATTGATTAGATGAGGGAGTGGGTGAGAGGTGGGTTGGTGAGTGGATGAGAAATTGGTGGGTTAGAGATTGAGTGGGTGGTAACTAGGTGATTGGGAGGGTGAGTGGGTGAGTGGCTTAATGGGTGATTCAGTCGGTGGGTGAGTAGGTGAGTGCCTGGATAAGTAAGTGAGTGTATGGGAGCATGAGTGGGTGGATGGTTGAGTAGGTGGGTGAATAGGTGAGTGGGTGGTGGGTGGGTGAATTAGTGAGTGACTGTGTGAGTGAGTGCGTGGGTAGGTCAGTGCGATATTGTGTGGGGGAGTGGGTGAGTGAGGGGTTGAGTGAATAGGTTAGTGGGCGGGTGAGTATTGTTGGGTGAGTGGGTGAGTCAGTTAGTGGGTGGGTGAGTGAATATCGAAGGTTGAGCAGGTGAGTTGTTAGTGTGTGATTGGGTGCGTGGGTGAATCAAAGAGTGAGGCACCACGGTGGCGACATGTTAACTACCTCGCCTAGTATACAGGATTTTGTGTATTCGATCCCATCCCTTCCACCTGTATATTTGGAGTTGGCATGTTCTCCCTGTGGTCGTGTGGATTTTTCTCTCGGGTCCTCCAGGTTTTCTCTCCATATTTAAAATCAACATGCATTTAGAGGATGTGGCTGCAATAAATGTCTCCATGATAATCCACTTCGTTATCCTATCATTTGTAACCAGGTCACTTCTGAAAAATATTAATTTAGTTATCTGAACCAGAGGTCGCAACCGGGTACCCGATACCCGTACCCTACCCGATACCCGGCTACCCGTACCCGCCGGGTACGGTACGGGTAGCCGTTTGCGACCCTGGGCGGCCGGGTACGGGTACAGATAGGCCGTGAGTCACTGGTGAGTAACCGTTTGTCACTCATTTCGGGTAGGGTACGGGTAGGGAACGGGTACCCTACCTCTGATCTGAACCTTTTCTGGTAAAATAAAAAAATATTGTTTAATTTAGTTTATTGGGTGGGTGAGTGGGTAGGTGGGTTATTGAGTGATTTGGTGGGTAGGTTAGAGATTGAGTGGGTGAATGGGTGGGTGTGTGAGTGGGGGTGTGATTAGTTGAGTAGGTGAGTGGGTGAGTAAATTGTTGAGTGAGTGGATTAGAGATTGAGTGGGTGGCAGGGTGAGTGGGTTTGTGAGTGGGTTGGTGGGTGGTTTTGAATGGGTGAGTGGGTGGAGTGCCGTGGTGGCGAGCTGTTAACTACCTCGCCTTTTATACAGGAGGTCGTGAGGTCGATCCCGACCCTGACACCTGTATATTTGCATGTTCTCCCCATGGTCGCGTGGAATTTTCTCCAGGTGCTCCGGGTTCTCCCTCCACATTTAAAAACATGCAATTATAGAATTTGGCTGCTATAACTTTATACGTGAAAAGCCACCTAATTGAGTTGAATATTTGTGGTCAAATGGTTTTTGAAAAATCTATATAGCCGAGTGCCTTACCTGGTAAAATAAAAAAGCGTAATTTTCATTTAGTGTGCAGAGGAGTGGCTGGGTGGGTGAGTGGATGAGTGAGTGCGATGTTTGATGGGTGTTTTATTTTACTTTTATTAATTTACATTTTTTTACCCACGTGACTTTACCGAAAAAACCTAAGAATAGTTTGATGGGTAGTAGGTCAGTGGCTGGGTGAGTGAGTGTGGGCTATAGATTGAGTGGGTGGCTTGGTAAGTGGGTGAGTGTGTGCTTGGCTCGGTGGTTGAATGAATGGATGGTTGAGTTAGTGGGTGGGTGTTTGATGTGTGTTATCGTGGGTGGGAGAGTCAGAGAGTGGAGTGCCATGTTGGCAAATTGTTAACTATCTTGCCTGGTATTTTTAAGTTCGTAGGTTCGATCCAAACCCTGCTTCTCAAAACAATCTATATAGCTCAGTGGGCCTCACCTGCGGAATTTTTTTTTTTTTAGTTAAGGGTGTTGGTGAGTGGGCGGGTGGGTGAGTGCATCAGTGTGGGTTTGAGATTTAGTGGGTGGCTTGGTGAGTGGGTAAGTTCGAGTAACTCAGTGGTTGAGTTTGTGGGTTGTTACGTTAGTAGGTGATTAAATTAGTGGGTGGGTCAGTAATTACGGTGGTAGTGGGTGAGTGGCTGAGTGGCTGAGGTAGGCGGGTGGTTGGCTGGGTTGGTGGGTGAGTAGGTGG
>NW_026890929.1:0-52879 GCF_015708825.2 Lethenteron reissneri
CTTGCATTCCATCAAGACATGAACCAATGATAGAGCACTCACTGTTCAGCCACTGGTCTATAAGAAACATTTTGCAGATGTGACCCATATCGTTAAAGCCATTTCATGAGAACATAGCTCTTCATTTCTTGCATGTGGTAGACTCACATATACTTTTGACAAATTAACACATCGTGTAATGTTTTCCTTAATTTAGTGGCATTTAGTCTTCATACTAATGGGCCTAGTTCTGTTACTAAGCTGCTGGTATGACACACGATGGTAAAAACTATAGTTGGATGATTCTCATAATTTCTAGCCTGGAGTCGCCAGCCCAATCTTAGTATCAAATACAATTGTCTCTGGGATGGGGGATTGGCTGCATTATGGAATCGCTGTGAGGGACCAGGCTGTGGGGAGTCCAGCATGATATTCAGGCAAGAAGGGTGGGCCCTTGGCACCTGGAGGGCCTATTGAAATCACGATGGAAATTCATGGCGATGCCTATGTAATGTTTCAATGGCCATTGTGGTGATATTGGCTGGACGGGTATTGGTGTTGATACTAGCCAATAAACGTATTACCTAAGTATCTGCCATATATTTTAAATACGTTTGGTGCTGCCGGTCTGCTGGAATTGACTGCAATACCTGCCGACCGGTAATTGATCGGAATATCCTTGAAATAGAATTTGCCTGATTCCCAGCATGATTCCTGATGTGTGTTTCAGGCAAGACGGGAGGGCGTGTGGGGCATGAATGGCCTAGTGGAGGCTGGCCTGGGCTTGGCTCTTACCCGTGCCAATGCATGGCTGGGATGCACAGAGCAAACACAAGCCCAAGCTACACACACAGAAACTTTAAATGTAAAGCCTCGAACATATACTGAGGAGCTCCGTGCATATGTAGCCTTGGCTACAGCCTAGCATACACATGGAGCAGCTATGCTTATATTGACTGACTATACAGTGCATTGTATGTGAGATCGTCCCTTAATTTATGCAAATTTTTTGACAGATTGAACTTCTTTCGTGACGTCCCCGATTTCCGAGTGCTCACTTGCGGTGGGACGGCACTGTGGGCTGGGTTTTGGACTGCATCGGTACGTAACAAATGAATGAATTTCCTATCGGCACTGCAGAATCATACGTCATTATGACAACTTTGTCAAAATAGCGTTCGATGTAGTGGATGAGTTATATCTGTACTGACACCACTTTTTTTCCAGACAAACTCTCTCTGCCAAAGCGTCCACCTGTAGCAGTCCTTCCTCTTGGCACAGGGAATGATCTGGCTCGGTGTCTGCACTGGGGTGGTGGTAAGCGACGGTCCTCCAATGCTCACATTGACAAAACCTACATGCACTGTAATCTATTAATATGGTTCTAGATTTGAAGCTTTCGTGACTGCAAGGATTAATACTCTTAGTTCTTTCGGTAAAGTCACGTAGGTAACAATGAAATTAAAATTAATAAAAAATAAAATAATAAAAATCACGACGTTTCGGAGGCAACACAAGTCTCCGTCATCAGGTGGGACCGTCACAGCCAGATTTGCTGCATCACAGCCAGATTTTCTAATGCAGCCAATCTGGCTGTGACTGTCCCACCTGATGACGGAGACTTGTGTTGCCTCCGAAACGTCGTGATTTTATTATTTTATTTTTTATTAATTTTAATTTCATTTTTTACCTACATAGTGACTTTACCGAAAGAACTAAGAGTATTAATATGGTGTCTGTGCTATCCTGTCCCGTTACCTGTTATTGGACCTTTTTCTTAGACATCATTCGTTTTCTGGACTGTGGCACCCTGTGTTGTGTGTATGTACAGGTGCCTTTCATGATTCCATTCCCTATGTATGCATGTTGAGCATTGTTCGCATCATGCGTATCCGACTGTGTGAATCGGAGGTGGCGGAACAGGGGGGACAACAAAAAATGTCAAAAATGGGTTTCTTCTTCAGTTTCTTATTCCTCTTGAAATGTTCCTTTGTTTCCCTCAATGTGTTTTTTTTATTCTTGTTTGCATTGTAAAGGTCTTTGAGATGCCATTTTAGTGTTTAAGCACTCAATAGCACGAATCCATTTCCAATGCTAACTAAATGCCTTGAACATATTAATGTTCATATATTTGGGATACACCATTTCTACTGCAACAAACTTCATTAACCATTGAAATAACAGTTTGTTGTGAGTATTCTGATAGTCATTAAATAATTTACAGCCCTTTTGTTAACTTTCTGCTGGAGATTTCTACACCATGTCGATCACGAGGGGTGTTTAACTATACTTCACCATGTTTGTCAGTGCAGGTTGATGAAGGAGGCATCTAGGACTTGGTTCATATTTCACTCGCCAATGATGTTAGGCCATTGCGGGAATCGAACTCAGTTTCCTTTGGTTCATAGTTCAGTGTACGAACAACCACTGTGGGAACGGTCTACTCCTGTGAATATTATTCTTAAAATTCTGTTATGTTTAGTTGCAGGCCGAGTGAGATTGGGCTTTGGCACAGCACACAATGCCCTGCTTTTACAGACAAAGCGCAATGAGGCGGCACTTATCTCTATCAGTAGCAAATGGTGGAAATTTCACGCAATTCTGGTGGAGGGACCATTATCTGCACATTGTTACCACTCTACACGTCCTACAACGTGGTATTTATTTATCGCCCTCAAAGGGATGGCAGGCTTAAGATGTTGGTCTGTTTCAGGTTATGAGGGCGGCAGCCTGCGCAAGACCCTGAAGGACGTGGAGAACAGCACTCCGCTCATGCTGGACCGCTGGAGTATCGAGGTCGTTGCCACGGATCTCGACGAAAAGGGCGACCCTGTACCTTACTCCATCATCAACAACTACTTCTCCATCGGCGTGGCAAGTCCCACCCTCTACCACACATCGTCACATGCGCACACATTTTCACGGCAGCTCTTATTCTGGCATATTCCTTGTCGTATGGATAGACTGGCCCCCTCCCTGCCTTAGGAATGTAGGATTTCAGCCACAGACTCTACCACCAACAGAGATTAGCACCTGACTATGCCTGCTTGTGCATGATGCCTTGACATTTTTTACTATTTCTTGAATCCCCAGCCTTATTTTAAGATTTTGAGTGTCTGTAGGTGTTCACCTTTGATTATATGAGGTGTTGCCCTTCTAATCACGATCATTATTCCATGGCGTCTGCATGCCTCCTTCACGCACCCTTACATGGTAGGACTTGACTATTATCCCAACTCTGGCTTTGCTGCCATTGACGTGTGTCCTGGTGTTTACGTTTTCAAGTTTATTTTTATGATGCACCAGGTGGGAAGTCAAACAAATGTACAGCAATGAAGTAAACAGCAATCAGAACAAACCTAAAATAAATAAAAATAAAACTACCGTATAACGCAAGGAATCTGAAATATTACATAAACACAAATCAATGTTAATCAAGGTAAATATGAAGTTCGCTGCAGTGAAAGTGGATTAGGTGGATTGTCTCCTGACTGATCATAGGACTAATTACAAATCTAGGCTTCAGGAAAATTAAGCAGATATAGGTTGACTATTGTACAGTAAAATCTTGGATTGCGAGTAACTTGGTCTGCGAGTGTTTTGCAAGACGAGCAAAATTTTTAAATAAGTATAAATTTGATAAACGAGCGAGGTCTTACAATACGAGAAGTACGGACACGCTTTGTCTGCCGAGCGTCACGTGATCACAACTGATATACGAATGCTTTGATATACGAGTGCTTTGGATTACAAACACGTTTCCGGAACGAATTATGCTCGCAATCCAAGGTTTTACTGTACTATCATGTAAACCAACACGGGATACAGCAATGTTTGTAAAGACTACAAAGGGAGCTGTGAAGGGCAGCAGGGAGATTCTCTCCTGCTACCCATAGGATCCTCTTTTACGTTGTTCTAGTTTGCCAGTTTGAGCCTCGGGATCTTCACTGTGACAGTTTATTTTTCTTTGAATTCTAATCGCTTAATTGCTGCACCCTATCTTAATTGTTTTGCCTGTGCCGTGTTTTGTGACACGCAGGGTCACTGCACAATAAATAAATAAATGCGGATTGGGCAATTTGAAACGACCCACAGTACACTTATCTTCTTCTTGGTTCTTTCGGTAAAGTCACGTAGAATGGAAATAATAAAATAATAAAAATAAAATAATACAATAATTCTGAGAATTCTTTTATTATGTTTTCTTTTTAATAAAATAATTCTGAGAATTATTTTATTATGTTTTATTTTATTATTTTATTATTTCCATTCTACGTGACTTTACCGAAAGAACCAAGAAGATGAATCCCTGCAGTCACGAAAGCTTTAAATCGAAATTTATACACTTATCTTCATTGTCTGACCCTAACCGTCGTTATTTGTCCAAGTTGTTCTTATTGCGATGCACACACTCGGGTATCTTCCCATCGTGCACGGTGGCCGACGACTCACCGCCGCGTGCCGATCGCTTCCCGTGCCCCACCAGTAGGCGGCGCTCTCTCTGGCTTTCGAGTAATTTTGAAATATTTGGTAACAGACAAACACTCGTGAATAGACGCTGTCTTTGCGACAGACCCGTTCTTCACCTGAGGACGGCTGCTTGCGTTGTGGCCGAAACGTCGTGAGAATTATTTTATAATGTTTTATTTGTATTACTTTATTATTTCCCTTCTACGTGACTTTACCGAAAGAACCAAGAAGACACTCGTGAATAGTTTGCATTCCCGCAGGTGACATTCAAAGATTAATAGCTTCCATTTGATATAAAACTTATGTCTGTAACGTGTGGATGAAGGAGATTTGGATCCAAATATGAAAGAAAATAACCCCGCCCGCCCCCATCAAATCTATTTCTCTATATGAGAGGAACTAAATATAGGGAGGACCACCAGAATGACGATGACTCCCGAGTTGAGCTCAACACATTTGCTGCTATGGCACACAGTGAGAATGGGCAATCGCGTATTTCTGGATTAATCTTCCCCGTTCTTCTCGCTTGTGCATTCACACTTCTCCAACATCCTGTCATGGGCATATCATTTCGAGTTTCCAGACGATGCAGTATTATTACAGCAGGTGGTGCTCCAGCTACAAATGTGGTGGCCTGGATTTTCTTGGAAGTTATTCACATTGAAGAAAAGTAATACTTCCTTGTGAGAATATTCGACATGCGAGGTTTCAGTACAACAAACTTTGGATTGATTACCATTATTTTAATGGTTACCATTATTTGAATGGTAATAAAAAATTTACTAAGATAATAAATCAAATCACTAAAACATTACATTTATCAATCTTTGGTACTATATAAATGCTAATTAAATTGTCCCTTCAAGATATTTATTCTATTTAAGTCAATGTTTTATTTTCATACTGTACACCATAACATGTAATTTTATTTTCAATACAAATTATTTTTATTATAATATGAATGCTAAGCTATGAAGTGTTTATAGTATGAAATAATAAGTTACGAAGGCTGGGAACGCATCCTCATAGTACAAATGTCATAACATATTCAGTATACGAAGTTTTAAACATACGAACGAAGCTCCAGAAACGCATTTACCTCGAATATGGAGGTGTTACTGTATATATTTTATTCTTTGAAATCGTAGTGATTCAGAATATATTGAAATGCTTAATATAGTTCCATAGAGAGTCAAGTGAGACTAAACAGTGAACAATAGCAGCAGTTCTTCCACTTGCAAACAAAAACTTGTAGTCGTAGTAAAACAGGCAGCTTCGTGATGCTGATTTACTTATGTTATGTTGACTAAATGAAAGGAGCCATACTTTACTAGTTTTCAAACATTTCGAGTTGATGTAGTTTGGGAATTATAACTTTAAGCCACTGTTTCGCATGTTGGTGTCGTAAAATTGCAGTCTTGGGTCCTCAAGACCAGCCCTCGCCCTCAATGCCAGCTTCAGGACATTTCCTTAGGTCTTGTCCTTGACCCCTATCCTCGGGTGTGTGGCCTCGGTCCAAGAACTTGGCTTCGAGGTCCTGGCCTTGGCACTGGCCTCAGCCTAGAGGATGCAGCCTTGACTGGCCTTGACACTGACCTTAATCTAAAAGACTCCTGGCTTTGACCTTGGCTTGGCCTTGTGGCTCAGCCTCGGTCTCATAGGTCCTGGCCTTGAATCCAAGAATGGAAAATTTACAAGCGACAGGTCACAAACTCTAAGCCATTAAGGCCGAGAGATAATATACAGCCACAATGTAATGCGCTCAGTGCAATGATTACGACTGTTACGCAAAATCCAGTTCTTTAAAACATGAGGATTAATGACGGATTCCAAATCTTAACTTTTTTCCCCAGTGAAAATAAAAGCTAAAGGTCTTAATGTGTGTCTGATGCATGACACGGCGTTTAATTTTATGTTCAAATGAGCATAAGTTTAATTTTCAGTGCAAATGGATGGCAATATCTTGAGACCTCGATGTGGGCTGAATATTTTATTTCTTGGGGAAGTTGTAAAATGACTAGTATTCATCACAGTGTGTGTGGTAGCAACAAAGGGCTGTGGTAAATTGTGTACAGGCTGTGCTTTGTTTTATTGCCTCGTTCTCTGAAGTTTTAAATTCAAGTTGGACTCCTTTTGTTGACAACAGCTGTAATTTGTTGTGTGTCAGGATATATTATGATGAGCATCCTTATTTGTATCATTATGTATCTGCCCAGTAACTCTATGCTGTTATCATGTAGAAATGTGTGTTTGTGTGTAGTTGTGTATTTGATGAGTATAGTATATGAGACAGAAAGAGTGGGGGGGGGGGGGGTGCAGAGACAACAGAGTGATTTGCAGATCGCACTACGAACCCATTGACCTGAGTTAGATTCCTCGCCATGGATGACATCTGTGTCAAATGGTATCGGAACGTGTCCTGGGCCTCCGCGAGGTTGGCTCGCCCTCAAAGGAGTACCAGCTGCAGTATAAATACCGGCACTGGATAGACATGCGTGCTGCTGGCTGCACCACCAATATGCAGGCTTTAACAGCAGCACATCCACCGAGAGTCTATGCACTATCTGGGGGATTCTTTGGCATATTTTATGCTCACACGGGTGTTTTTGTTGTTGGATCTTCTTTAGAATAAGAATCTGTATTTATACTCGAGGAATCTGATGATCTATGAAGCACTTTTTCACAGCTGTTTTAATAACAGAAGCATTTGTCTAGCAAGCCATATTTTTTTCTGAAGAGCCTTGTAATATAATAATGAATTCAGGGCTTGCCTTCTTAAACAAATGCTCCTGGAAAATGTTGGTCCAAGGAACCTTTTGGTTGATTGTGCCTAAATGTCATTTTCCTTTTGGCTACGAAGCAGACCCTTTATATTTATGCTGTATCAACAGTGAATTCTAATAATATAGATTATGAGAAACGTTTAATATTGATAAAATGTCAGGCTATTAATTCAGTTAAACTCCTTTTTTCAACAGTGTCCTACTGCATATACATCACAAAACACACATTTTTCACATTATGGAACTGGCATTACATTTCTAAAATTAATCCGAATGTATCAAATACACATTTTATGTTACAAATGTAAAAGTCGGTGTTCAGCGTGAATATATATTTTGTTTCATAAACAGACACAACTTGAATGCAGGTAAAATTTTGTGAATACAGGTAAAGTTTTGTGAAACCAGTTTCACGTGTAGATTTTCACAGCCACTCATAATTCATGCATGGCCTTCAGGGTTTAGTCGTGAGATGAGCATTTCTTTCACTTGCACTTTTGCCATGCACTACCGCGGGCATCTTCAGGAGTTGAATTAAGGGGCATCACCTGGCCCACACCCTGATTATATGTTATCTGCTTTGTCCTGATTATTCCGCAAGACTCATGTGGTTGGATAATAACTGGCTGGTCACCTCCCCCTATTTTGATTGGTTGAAAATACACCACAACCTTTCAGGAGGGTAGAATTGTAGGAGTCTTGGGGGGCCCAACAGGAAAAGCAGAATTAATAGGGTGGACACCAGATGACATTCCTCACTTCAACGCCTGAAAAGTGTGACAGGCGGAAAGAAATGCCCAACGTTCGGCCTGACCCAGAACGCCAAATTTGAGGTTAAAACCAGTTTGGGTAATGAAGGAAGCATCTGTTCATTCATCTAATCCAAATGACACGAGCAAAAGTTATTGACTGGGAATACTTGTGGAATAACATTTCCTGATATCATGTTTATTTCTTACTTTCCCCACATGAAACTCTCTTTGAAATCCAAAAAAGTGCACGTGTATTTTTAGTTTGTATTTTGGTGACATTTCATGTTTTTAAAAGCTGGACATTACTAAGTTGAGTACAAATGTCACTAAAAGTGGTAACTTTATAAAACCATCATCATTTTCACGTAGAAGGGAAATAATAAAATAACAAAAATAAAACATAATAAAAAATTATCACGACGTTTCGACGCTTTAAATCGAAATTCATCATCATTTTGGATGAAAGAGATCATAGACATTTTATTAAAACTTGCTTACCTTATTTGTGCCTAGGAAGTTACCCAGAGCAAAAAAAATGGCACTTGTCCCCAGGGTTGTTGTATTTTTGTTTCTCTTGTGATGGGTTTTATTGTCATTTACAAATTTGAACTAGTGACGCTGACATGGCTATTAACCCACTGAAACAGCCATCCATGCATGCATACTTTGTAGTAACCATTAAACAATCATAAATAATACTGTCATTATTGATTGTTTACCCAAGAGAGCTTGACTGCATGTAAACATTATAATTCAAGCGCGCATTGCTTGGAATTTTTGGTCAAATAATGCAACATGGAGTGCCGGTAAGAAACCTGCATATAAGTGAAGCACACTCAAACTCCACACAAGCAGGCTAGGATTCTACTCAGTGTACTGCCACACCTATAGGCACCTTACAACCTATGCAGTGTCATATTTCATATATGATCCCACGATGACCAACACATCCTGTCCCAAATCAGTGGATTACAGGTGTTTCCATCATACTCAGTTGGGCTTTGTAAAATGCTGAAGGTGCCGTAATTCAAAGCACATTGTATGCTAAGCCTAAAAACCCCGTAAAAAAATGACATCCCAATTGTGTTATCAATCATGTCATGTTAAGTGTAAACCACATTAATATTTTCTAGACATTAGATAGTTGATTTCAATCACAATGTGTCATGGAGCTGTCCATCAAACCCAGTGTCCCTGCAGAATGTTTATATTTCCCACAGCATGTTGCGCTCATTTTCTTCATCAACATGATTGATGAATGATGAGCTGGGAACACCCACAGGATAGGAACACTCGTGTGTTTGGAGCAATCGCAACATAAGTTCAATAGTACTACTCATTGCAGTAGCTGTCAAACTAATATACGTAGACCTCAATCCAACAAAGTAGATTTGGACCTTTGTCCAGCAACATCAGCTGTACTCGTTGAACGAACGTACAATGGGACAATGACAACTCGTATGTTGGGCACGTGATATTGCTTATCTCACAAAATGACTTGCATGTGTCGTGGGTTGTAAATCCGAGTTTCTCGTCCCTTGTGAACAACACAATGCATCCCACTTTGCACTATACGGCATCACAAATAACTCTGCAACGCAACGCATGTGATATTCATTTTATATTTCTGACAATTTATGAGTATATTTGTGTAATATTATGGATGTGGCTGTCCTCGATCGAAGGACATTGTGTCCTGATAATTGGTTCTTTACCCTTCTATCTGGCAACAAAACTGACACCTTTTTGCAAGGAGTCATGTTTGCATAGACCGCAATACCTGCAGTCATAAATACAAACAAAAGACATAACTCTGATAATGTGCACTGTCCTTGAAGTTGATTGGTCCACACCCGAGACAGCTTTCCTTCGAGCCTAGTCTCATATGGGTTGGACCAGATGACGCCAAAAGGCGCACAACTCAAGGACAATGCACCATCAGAGTATGAGAGCTCGGGGCAAGCATCTACACTATTGGGACCTCATTTGCCAGTAAAAATATGATAATTGGTTCTTTACCCTTCTATCTGGCAACAAAACTGACACCTTTTTGCAAGGAGTCATGTTTGCATAGACCGCAATACCTGCAGTCATAAATACAAACAAAAGACATAACTCTGATAATGTGCACTGTCCTTGAAGTTGATTGGTCCACACCCGAGACAGCTTTCCTTCGAGCCTAGTCTCATATGGGTTGGACCAGATGACGCCAAAAGGCGCACAACTCAAGGACAATGCACCATCAGAGTATGAGAGCTCGGGGCAAGCATCTACACTATGGGGACCTCATTTGCCAGTAAAAATATGATAATTGGTTCTTTACCCTTCTATCTGGCAACAAAACTGACACCTTTTTGCAAGGAGTCATGTTTGCATAGACCGCAATACCTGCAGTCATAAATACAAACAAAAGACATAACTCTGATAATGTGCACTGTCTCGGGTGTGGACCAATCAACTTCAAGGACAGTGCACATTATCAGAGTTATGTCTTTTGTTTGTATTTATGACTGCAGGTATTGCGGTCTATGCAAACATGACTCCTTGCAAAAAGGTGTCAGTTTTGTTGCCAGATAGAAGGGTAAAGAACCAATTATCATATTTTTACTGGCAAATGAGGTCCCCATAGTGTAGATGCTTGCCCCGAGCTCTCATACTCTGATGGTGCATTGTCCTTGAGTTGTGCGCCTTTTGGCGTCATCTGGTCCAACCCATATGAGACTAGGCTCGAAGGAAAGCTGTCTCGGGTGTGGACCAATCAACTTCATGACAGTGCACATTATCAGAGTTATGTCTTTTGTTTGTATTTATGACTGCAGGTATTGCGGTCTATGCAAACATGACTCCTTGCAAAAAGGTGTCAGTTTTGTTGCCAGATAGAAGGGTAAAGAACCAATTATCATATTTTACTGGCAAATGAGGTCCCCATAGTGTAGATGCTTGCCCCGAGCTCTCATACTCTGATGGTGCATTGTCCTTGAGTTGTGCGCCTTTTGGCGTCATCTGGTCCAACCCATATGAGACTAGGCTCGAAGGAAAGCTGTCTCGGGTGTGGACCAATCAACTTCAAGGACAGTGCACATTATCAGAGTTATGTCTTTTGTTTGTATTTATGACTGCAGGTATTGCGGTCTATGCAAACATGACTCCTTGCAAAAGGTGTCAGTTTTGTTGCCAGATAGAAGGGTAAAGAACCAATTATCATATTTTTACTGGCAAATGAGGTCCCCATAACATTGTGTCCTGTTACACGTTACGCTGAATCGGCCAGGACAGCGCTCACCGAGTCTCAAGAGCCCATTTTAGGAGGGTCCTGCCAGGTTTTCGCAGGAAGGGGGCGATGTTTGCAGGGGATTGTTAAGCATTGGACATGTTGTTTGGCCAACACCAGTTAACATTTGTACATGTTTCTTTAGCTGTGGGAATAAAACGGAGAACCCGGAGGAAACCTATTCAGTCAAGATTTGGGTCTGAATTGCTTTGCCTTAAAATAAGGTGAAGACTTTTAGGTGAATTATCAATCCTCTTGATTGTCATATGATTGTTTTTGTTATCCGGCATACAGAACAAACATAAATACACAGACATGTAATAATCGATAACAAAACCGCAATTTACGAATGTACAAATATATGGATAGGTGAAAAATTACCGTACTACATACATAAATGGATAATTAAATGTTGATTAGGTAAGCATTATTTTACAATATAGTACAAACGTATTCTTAGGTTTTTTCGGTAAAGTCACATGACTTTACCGAAAAAACCTAAGAATATGAATCCTTGCAGTCACGAAAGCTTCAAATCTAGAATAGTACAAACGGTTAGAACACAGTATATACATGATTTTTAGAACGTGGCGACATCATATGCATCACATACTCCAACTGTGTGGGCTAGAGAGAGGAAAAAAGAGATGGAAACATTTGAATAAAAATAAAAATGGCAATTATTGATTTATGGGAGCGATTTTACATATGATTGCTCATGGAGGCTGGCCTAAAGCATTGCATTAAGTACTGTGGGTCACAATGTTTCAAAGTGGCAGTAAGTATAGGTGATACATCTGGAAGTCTGGGGATGTGTGGCATCGGGCAGAGGAGTGGGTCATTCCCTCACGTTACTGGCTGACCACAGCATCCTGAGGCCCGACCCTGTTGTCTCAAGGTTGGTCGTGGTGACATGGCTTTTTCACCAGCTACCAGAATTAATTGCAGCCGTCATTGAATAATATCTGTTTAGCTAATGCAGGGCTGTGCTTGAGCACGTGTGTGGGCATTGGGCATAAAAGTATATTTGTGAAGTACATTATGGGAGAAAATGCACAATAATATTATATTTACCGGCATATACTAAATTAATAAAATATATCACACTGCCATTACAACATGTAAATAAAAACAAAACATTAACTCCTGTGTAAATAATGAATACAAAATGAAGTCATTTATACGACGTAACCACTTATTTTCATTTACGAGTCCGCTAAAGGGACTGTGGATTTTGGAAATAAATACATAAATACATAATAATCAACACTGGGAGTGTTCGGCATAGAGTTGGCAAGTATGATATAGCAAATGCATGTGCTTGAAAAGTTTATACTTTAAATATTTGACTATCATTGCACTAAAGCCTCGTCTTAAACAGTGCTTAAACACAGTGCACTTGTGAATGATGGAAAAGATGTACAAATCCCAACTCGTGTATTATTAAATAATAACCTCTCAACATGCGATAGCACCGTGAATCCAAAAAAGTGTATAAATGACTTTAAACAATAAATATTAAATATATTCATTAAAATAAATTAACAAAGATAAGAAGAGTGCTATTATTCACAAGCAATGACATCCTCAGGGATGGGTAAGTGATAATTAAATATTTACAATTTCCTGTGCCTTTGACCTTGCAGTTTTCCTATCCAGCACTCCGGTAATCATTACCCGTGCATTGTCCTCAGTGCTGAATATTCCACCAGCGAGACGGGTGAGGATCAGATGTCTTAGCAATCACGGATGCCGCTTTCACAGGTGCCTGTTGCTGCTTCGTAGCAATTCCGGAAGCGCAGATAAACCCACAATCTCTCTCCAGGGTATCTCATTCCTTTTTTTATCCAATACATTTGAATAGCCGCCAACCTTCGTTAACAAAATTATTTGGCACATCCCGTGATGGGTACTGCAAGATCCGACCATGTCTGTCCAGTGCTCGCTAGGCTGCATCGGCTTGCGGTTGCTAAACGAATACATTTAAGGTCGCGCACATTACGCACAAAGTGCTCGCCACAAATGAACCACAATATCTTGCAAATCTTGTCAAGGAGCATACACCATCACGCAGATTCTGGTCACCCTCGCAGTGGCTTTTTGCAAGCCATTGAACAAAGAGGGCCAGTCCATCGCGTGCTTTCAGATGCGCTTCTGTGGCTGTCTGGAACCCTCTTCTGATATTAGGAGAGATGCAATTTTAAATCTAGGTTGAAAACTAATTTCTTTAGAACTGCTTTTTGTGTTAACTTTGTTTGTTGTTTTTCCCCTGCACCTCTGATTAGCACGGTTAGCTACATATGGTGCAAAAGAAGTTAAACATACATAAAGCAAGTAGAAATATAACACATTCCTGTGGAGGGAGCTGGTAGGAACGTTGGGTTGCTCGGTCAATGGCCAGGGTCAACAGCGGCGTGGTTTATTCCACAAATATGCCCGACTGTGAGGGCGGGCACAAGCCGGCGTGAGTAGGTTAAACGTTGAGTTTTATAAGGGCACCACGGGGTGACCAGCCCCTCCCCACCTAGCCCCACCCCTCCCACCCCCCACCCAGCCCCACCCAGCCCCTCCCCACCCTTCCCACCCAGCCCCTCCCCACCCTCCCCACCCAGCCCCAGCCCACCCTCCCCACCCAGCCCCACCCTCTCCACCCAGCCCCTCCCTCCCCACCCAGCCCCTCCCTGAACGATGGACGGACACAATAATCCCCTGTGGGCTGGTGGAACCAGGTGGTTCCTACCAGTAAAACTAAATATGAGTGGAAATACATACAGGGCAACTGTACACGTTTAAACATAAAGTGACATGTAGCTGATTTATGTTATCACTGACTGTTTTTATGAATTGTCAAGTGCTGGAATTAATTGTTTCTTGAATAAAAAATATTATAAATTATATAAATGAATATAAATAGAATAGTAGCAGTGCATTATTAATATTATTAAGATGAGATGTAAGGAAGGCAGTGTAATAGAGTTTTACGCTTATCAATACGTGTCACTTGTGGTTAGACTCATACCACACATATGCAGTTGTCAATATCAGGTCAATGTCTTTTTTACATTTATTAGCCAAAAGGGCACATAGCCAGGCACATTGTGTGGTAAATTGCAATATTTATGGTATCCAAGATACATTCATTGCATTTTTTTGAGGAGGTCTATACGTGGAATATATTTCAAGCTATTATGCATACATGGACAATACAGAAGCTTGTGTTGCCTCCGAAACGTCGTGATTTTTATTTTATTTTTTATTTTACTTTTATTAATTTAAATGTTTTACCTACGTGACTTTACCGAAAAAAACCTAAGAATATGAATACATGGACAAGATTGTTCAGCTGTTGTAGACAGATGTTTCGTGTTGAGGGACACTTATGACTCAGGAAAATAAGCAGTGACATTTTCAGGCAATGGTTCTCCGTTGAAGTTAAAATAGTTCATCCGAAGGGTCATAAACTAAACCCTTTTTGCTTGTTTTTCTTTATCACAGACTACGCATTTAACTTTCAAATGACGTTGGCCATAAGTGTTTCTATGTATAATGTAAACACTGGTATTTTTTTTCACACACCAAGGATTCTCTCACGAGCAAATATAAAACCTATTTTGCAGGATGTCCTTTCCTTTCATGCCTACAAAATTGTTAACTTTGAAACAAATATAGGTGACAGCACAGCTCACAATCACCTGCTTCTAGATAAATAAACTCACGATAGTTCCTTCAATTCTTTTTAGAGACTTGCTTCGTGTGCAGATATAATAGAAAATCATTCCTTCACACTGGCACACAATTGCTTGCTCATATTCAGAGTGACGGGGTCGTTTTGGACCCACAGTTTATAAGAGAAGACATGCCATATAACGACGCTACTTTAATGTCAAGACATTCTACTTCACATTATTTAGGAGTCAAGAGGCGACTTGAACCAGTCCAGAAACTGGCAAAGCTTTGAACCGTGAGGCAGAAATGCTTTACCTGAAGATATACATGTTATCCAGTTGCAACCAAGCCACATATATGATTAAATAAGAGTGCAAATTATAATAATTGACCGTTTGTTGTTAATCCACTGCTGGATGATGGATTCCTCATACTGTGTTGCTTGCAGGGTGGTTGTTTGACCAAATTCCACACCACATTGTGTGTATTGGTCAAAGACGGGTCCAGGACTAGTACAGATAGCTGTGGCCAGGAATCAAACTCGGGTAGCGATGCTCATAACACAGTACATGCTAACCACTGTGCCACCGTTCGATCTTAATTAGTGCTTATTGGACTTAAAATTAGAATACTAAATTAGAGTGTTTAAATGCACATGACATTATTCATTATATTGGCTCCATATTTTGCATGTCATGGCTCGCCATGTTGGAATTTATACAGGACAGAGTGCACAATATTTCAATTTTTCAGTTTAAAAAAATAAATACGTTGTGTTTTGGTACACGTTATAGGAGCAGACTTGCAAAATCACTGGTACTCGTTGAGTTTTGTCAAATGAGTGACACAAAAAAGTTAAACAAAGCTTAAAAGCTAATTCTATTGCAAGCATGAGCCAGCCCCATCAGTCGACACAGATTTACCAGAGATTTGACAAAGCACACACTGTGGGTAGATTGTGCTTAGAACTGGCCAATTGGCCCAACTCAGGATTGGAAGGTTGTGGATTCAAATATTGGTCAGGGGTCGAGACAACGTATCATTTCACTACGGTCAACAAAATGACCATTGCTTTGTGACAACAGTGATTATACTGTGGTCCTGCCAGAGGAATATAGAATTTTCCATCCACCGGCTCAGGGCCACCACCAATCACCCGAGGCTTATTTGAGCAGGGAGACTCTTCAACATTGACGTTTGAATTTAGATGAGATCCAGATCCGATGCGACCACATATCCTCCTGCGTGTCTGATTGAAAGCTGTGTAATGCACTGTGGGTAACTGTTTTGCGTTGTGTGAGCAGGGGCCGTGTACATACTAATCAATGCTGACACCCAAATTTGTAGCAAAATATAATCGCTCTGACATTGCATGAACTGCTTTGATGTAGTGTGATTGTGTACAATAAAAGTTAATGCGGCTGTTTGTACATTGTTAATCAATTTAATGTTCAACATTTACAATGATAATGCACATGTCCAATGTGTTATAATGATATAAATGTAAAACATATATAACAAGATTTTTTATACTTTTGAAATGAATGTATATTTTTTGGGCAAGAATAGAATTGCAAGCATGCTTGGTCTAGCTGTATACGATCACTGTGAGAGATAGGGCATATTATTTTTTGATGCACGATTGTCATTTATTTCTACTCTAAAAGCATAGAGAAGCAGAGTATATTTGAACTGCATAATGTGTTCACTGATAAAAGGAATTGATGGTTAAAACATGTTTCAGATATTGTACAATCAGTACAATATAAAATTGTATATTTTTCAATGAAAGGTGCATACAAATTGACAATTATCGTGGCTTAAATGAATGTTTAAATTAATGTGTTTTTGCATTCTCTTTGTATGCACATTTGAATCATGTTTTTAAATTAATTACCAGTTTTATCACTTGAGTGGTGTATGGGGAATAACAAACACAGCTTCTCACTATTTTTGTATTTGTTGATTGGCCTCTGAAAACATTATTGACAGTTTCATTGTTTCTTCACACCTAGGATGCCTCAATAGCTCACAGATTTCACCTGATGAGAGAGAAGCACCCAGAGAAATTCAACAGCCGGTAAGATCACACACATCCTCTAGGGTCCTCATTCAAACAGTCATCGTTATGGTCTAGCCAGGGTGTCATTAAAGTCATTTCAAGAGCTGTGAATATGTATATTAACATTTGTTATATATTTTGATGTCGAAACATTTTTTAAAAGACATGCTTACGAGATTAATTTTATATAACCATGACAACATTTCTCGATTTTTCTGTGTGTACCATAATATTTATAACTTACATTTTTTTGGTAATCCACTGCTGGATGAAGGCCTACCCATGCCATGTTGTTCATGGGTGTTATTTGACCATACTTCACCACACTAGTCATTGCAGGTTATTTCATAACCAGTTCCAATATCACCTCACTATTAGCTCTGGCCAGGAATCAAACTCAGATCTCTGAGTTCATAGAGCAGTGTGCTAACCACTATGCCACCATTCCACTCCATGAGCGTGCAAATATTCCATACAGTTGAATTTGGATAGCAGGGATCGCTACTTATTTATAGACAAAGAAACGACTATACTGGTTCATCTTCCAGATACACCTATTTTTAAATTATGATCCTGTATCCATTTACTTTGAAGAAGCAAGGACATGTTGTTTAACGCATCTAACGTTATATAGTAATTTATTCCAAAGTTAATGGGAAAGTGGTTACAATTTTTTATTTTCAGTAGCTTACTTAGTAATTACTATTGATAATTCCTTTTTGTATTTATCACCTTCCAAGCGCTTGTCTAAATTTAACACGCCTGCTTTTGCATGCATACATTGGCTGGTACTGTACGCATAACAACTGTGGCCATCTTGCCAGTAGAGCTTCACATAGTGTGTATGAGCCATTCTTTTTTAAGGTTTGAAAGTGGTTGCGAGAAGACCTGTGTATTCGTCACTTTATAATAAAACAGCATTTCATGAAAGTGCGTTTCATGGCTTGAAGTTTGGAAAGTTTAAACAATGTTGTGGCAATGTATTTAGTAAAACAAAAACAGTTGGTTTAGCAATTTGAATGACTTAAACAAAAAAACTGCAAATCAGGTGAAACGTGTTTTACTTTTGTGATTCGCTTTTTATGCCCCACCAAAATAATGTATCGTCATCAGAAGCAATACGGCTCGCCAGAATATAGAATGTTTATTTCACATTTTGACTTCAAACTTTCGTGACTGCAGGAATTAATATTCTTCGGTTCGATCGTAACACAAGCGGACGACTGCTTGTGTTGCTTGCTACAGCAGCCCTTTTGCCCACTTCAGCAATTGTTTCTTGCTCTGGTTGTCCCACCTGATGGCGGGCGCTTTTGTTGCACCCGAAACGTCGTGATTTTATTTTATTTGATACCTACGTGACTTTACCGAAAGAACCAAAGAGTATGGATCCCTGCAGTCACGAAAACTTCAAATCTAGATTAGTCACTTTATTTTTATTTTTTCTATCTACGTAACTTTACCAAAAGAACCAAAGACTATGTTTCTTTAACATGTTTTCATTGTTATGTAAGCCTTATTAGCAATCATTGTAAATATACTTAAACCACTTACTGGCCTCAAATACATTAAAACACCAAGTTGTGATCAAGACCCTAAGTTATCCGTTGAAAGGCTAATTTCTCTGCTCCAGCAGCTGCCCCAGCAGACCCACCTCTCTCTCTGCCCCCCCCCCCCCGTCTATTCAAGGCCTCGACACAGAGGCATTGTGTCTCTGTGTGTCTATGTTGTGTGTCTCTCTGTGTGTGTCTATGTTGTGTGTCTCTCTCTGTGTGTGTCTGTGTTGTGTGTCTCTCTCTGTGTGTGTCTGTGTTGTGTGTCTCTCTCTGTGTGTGTCTGTGTTGTGTGTCTCTCTCTGTGTGTGTCTGTGTTGTGTGTCTCTCTCTGTGTGTCTGTTGTGTGTCTCTCTGTGTGTGTCTCTGTGTTGTCTCTCTCTCGGTTTGTGTGTCTGTCTCCGTGTCTGTGTTTTGTCTCTCTCTCAAATGTAGTTCTACCTGATGACGGTTACTTGTGTTGCAATCGAAACCTCGTACTCTATGATTTTATTAATTTTATTTCTACGTGACTTTACCGAAATAACCAAAGAGTACAGATATTTATACTTTTCTTAAATGCTATGCACATTACGTTTTTTAAGTTCACACCAGTTACAAAATCAGACATATATACAAAAAAATATTGCACCTACATTCTATTCTGGGGGATATATATTTTTTCAGAGAATCTAGTCATGAAACTGGTAAATAATGGCATCTTAAATGCCACAGGACTCTTTATTTTAACACGCACTGTCACACAGGCGAGAGAGAACGGAACGTGATCGAAGCACAACCGTTGGATCATCATGCAGCTGCAAGGCATGACTGGGAAAGCCAGTGAGAGTAATCAAACCAACTTAACCTCTGAAGCTAAGTGTACGTTGTTGGCCGCCCATGGCTCAGCTGTCATGCTCCCATCTACAACACTTTGGGTGTTTGTAGCAGTTGATAGCTAGAATGCCGATAAGCTCTCATGAAATGTATTTGTATCTCCCCATTCAGCAGACTGCCCATATTGTTGTTCTTTAATACCTGTTAAGATATAGGGTTGAACAAACATGTTCAGTTTAACACGTAGGCTTTCGCGACCAATGTTATTCATAATCAACGTTTTTGGGTTTAGATCGCGTTATTTATAAATGTGTCGGGTGGTGGAGGGTTACGACACATTTATAAATAACGCGATCTAAACCCAAAAACGTTGATTATGAAAAACATGTTCAACTTGAAAAGTTACAGTTTTCTATTTCATATATGTTCTTACCGTGTATCAGTTTACCCTCCAATAACTTTTGTGGACTCAAGAAAAAAGTGCACAACAGTTACAGGCTTTTGCAACTTCTATTATAGAAGATAGAGAATTATAAATTAACTTGGTGATATTTATGCATGTCAGAGGTTCTCCAAGTTAAAATATAAAAGTGTCTCATAAAAGCTGAAATCTAGATGTAAATGCATAGTATTGCAATTCCATGACCCTCTCCCTGTCAGGTATATTGATATTGTAAGGTGTTCTCTAAGCTGGTGAGCTCTTAAAAAAACTATAAAAAATCCACCACTGACTACAAATAGTGTATTTCATGCACACCTCATAACTGTATGCTGGATAGCAGACAGAAGCGTATGGCTGCAAGCAAATATGCCGTGGTGGTGCAAGTTTCACATTAATAATGAATTACTGCAGGGATATTTTCATGAGGACCTTAAAAAATGGAAACAAATGACACATTTTTAAATGTACTCAAGGTAATTTATTGTGATGTATCTTTCAGGAAAATTGAAATGAATTAAAACACAATTATTGACTAATATCTCAATTCAACCTTTGATAAATAAAGTAAAATGTAGTATATTTGTCGAATTATGAAGATGGATCAACCTATAACATATATAAACATTCCCAATTAGCATAAGCAAGCAGAATGTTCAGTTCACAAAGTGTAGAAAATATATTCTGTATTTAAAAAAATGATGTGTTTCTCGAGGCCCGTAGACCCGTCAAGAGTGAGAGAATCGCTTAACTAACAGTGTGTTCCTTTCCACCAATGCTTCTCAAAATAGAACAAAGAATCCTGCAGTTCCCTGACAGTGCCAGTCTGATGTTTCACATTGGTTTTCCCTCTGGTGAGGAAGCTTCCATTTCAGACGACTAAATTCCCTATCGTAGTGGGCGATGTGAAAGAAAAAAAAATCCACCACGACATTTTACGTGGTATTAAGCTGGTGTGTTACAATAGGTGTGAATTGACTAACACGACCTCGAATAACAGATTAGAAGTGCTTTAAAAATGTTTAACTGATATGTACATTTCAGCATTGAAATACTCACTTCCTTTTCATATCTGTTACTGTAATTACATTTTTCTGAATGTTTTTTTTTCTCAAGAAGCCCATCAATGCTTATTTAAAACTGCATTCGAAGTTGTGTTAGAAACCTAAATTATAGGAATTAAAATATAAACAGGCCCAAATTTTGCTTAGACAGGCAACAGGGGTATATGTTGGCCTCATATGCCTGCATGTTTTCAAAGTGTCACGTAGCAAGCCAATAGAAATACACATGTGCTTTTAATGTTTGAGGTGGTATGTTGGCATTAGAAGAGATGTGCACATTATATAACAACAAATAGAAAGTGTGCCCCAGAGTTCTTCAATGCTCATTCTGAATGTGAGAATATTTATTTAAATCAAGGTAAGGTTTTGCTGGGTTTGTGTTGCTGTGGGGCTTGGGACATGTAAATAGAGTGACTCGTCCCTAATTGCTGTGATGAGAGAACACGTTGTTCTGACATTTGTAGGGCAATAGGGCTTTCACAAGCATCTCTCGGCTGTCTTTCTTAAAAAAATATTATGCCAGCACGTCACCAAGACGTACAGCAGCTATATAATAATGTGGTTATCATGCAATAATCGCACTATAATGAACAGAAGTGGTAAAAGTTCAGTGGCTATAACATCTCAACAAAAGAGTGAAAAAAAATCACATTATGCTGATGAACACTTAGAAGCATGGACACTTATTAAGGCTCTGCTTCATGCCGTGGACAATGTGAAACTTCCACCATTTGCTCAGGGTGACTGATATAGATTAGCGCCACTGAACACTCGCTTGAGCAAAGAGCCAATATGACTTGTGAAGAACAGCTCGTGTTAACAGAATATATACTTCCACATTAGTGCCTGTGTGACCTAAGCAGCTGTGGATGCCACGATCCTCTCCTTGGTAATCTGGGTACAAGGGGTTGTTTTATATGACAGTTGCTAAGCAAAGTATCCACGTTGGTAAAATGTGAGATAATTAATTAAACTGTAAGGAAATAAGTGTTCTTCAAAGCACCATTGTGAACTATTGCCATACATTTACATGGCTATCTGGTACAGAAAATCAGGCTGTTGCCCTCACTGTTGTCCGCAGAGCTTGTTGACATATTTCTGTGCGTATGTGAATGGTAGCACCGCCTGCAAGTGGAGTTTCTATTGGTACTCTAATTTCCTCCCACATGCAACAAAACAGTTTATTTGCCAAGCATCACCAACATAGCCCTCCTGAAAATAAGAGTCTTTGGGCTCAGTGAGGTTTTCCTGAACAATTAACATTCAAGATCGTGATCCACGGTCAGTCCACTGCGGGCTGCAGGCCTCCCCAGGCTTCTGCCATCTCTCACAACCCTGGGATCGTGTAGAACAAAGTCAATCCACCGAGCAACTGCACACGAGCTGATTTCATTGCTCTGTCTCCCCCATTGGATGTCTTCTCCAAAGTGGTTCCTTCCATGTCTGCCACTCCATCATTGTTCTTTGACCATCGTCTCTTTGAGTGACATATCATGTTCGAGCACGCGTACTTTTTTTTTTAGCAGTTTGAATGATGTCATTCATCTAGGGTTCTAGGCGTATTCTCTAATCCAGTCAAATTGATTCTGCGAACAATAATAGTTAAATTTATAATTCAGCCTCTGAAGATGTTTTTTACAGAGGTGTTACGGCTGAATCTTCTTACTTTACATGTTTAGAACATTCGAGTAAATTATATGATGCATATCGCACTGACACCCCACCCAATATTTTGTCTATTTCACTGGTCAACAAAAAAAAAACTTTTTTTTCTGGCCTGGACTTTTGCAGCTGTTTTAGACTAATTTCAGGGCGCTGATTCCAAATCTGATCTCAGATTTGCTCTATCACATCTCATTTTTATGCTATCGGCATACCCCATTTTCATTGATTTTACCCGAAATTAACTCTGTCACTTATGATTGCAAGTTGTTGCGAGTCAGTGACTGCTTTAGTGTTAAAATATGGTGCTGTATTTTTAGGATAGTGTGTTTATAATATCATTTTATGTAGATATCCACATTTATTTAATATTTTTCTTCTGCAGTTTTTATTTTTGGAATCAGCACCCCAAATTTACCTTAAACCCGTTGGAATACCTTATGCCAGAAAAAGTGTGTTGACCAGTGTTTTCATTGTTGCAAGAGTGGTTAAATCTGCTTCTGTCAAAATCGACTGGAGAGATTTTGTTTACATTCAGCCCGTGTTGTCAGGCTTGGCTTTATTCCATTCATGATGCATTCACAGTCCCCAATGCTAAGTGCTCACACATCAAGGAGCATGCTGCTGAGTCCATTTATAAAGTAAAACAGTAATGCATCACACCTTCCAAAGCAGTTTCTGTGACTGACCGTGTTAGGCTTAATATAAGATCAGCCAACTCATATTCCACTCAATAAAATTCTGGGTCTTGGTACATTTATTTACACAATTAACGCCTCTGTTAAGTATATTTTATGGAACTGTAATGCCAAAACTTGTTATAAGTGCTGTGCTGTCCCCTGCAGTTCCTAAAAAAAACCATGACCGTTTTTGAGCATATTTCTTAGAGATGGCAAAGATGTGGGGAAACCCTCAGCCAGCAGTGGATTGATGGATTGATCATGGCTGTTGATAATCATGATGACCATGATATTATATAATACACTATCCAGTAATATATCGAACCCGGCAACTCGAGTTCGATTCCCGCTCACGGCCACCACCGGTGACGATTATTTCAACCGGTTCTGGGCCTCCCCTAGGTTGACTCAGCCTCAAACGAGTAACTGGTGTGGTGTGTGAACATCTCCACTGGGGGGACAAAGGCGGCCGGGCGTGGTGCTGGCCACCCACCCCCTCGTGTGCCGTGCCGGCCTTCATAGGCGCTCGCTAACAGCACTTGCCCCCTACAGTCTCACAGGCTACACGGGGGAGCTTTGTCTTTATCTTTGTGTGTGTGTGGGGGGGGGGGGGGCAGCGACTGCGTAGCGATTCGTGCGCTGCGTTACGAACCCGGCGACCCGAGTTCGATTCCCGCTCACGGCCACCACCGGTGACGATTATTTGAACCGGTCCTGGACCTCCCCTAGGTCGACTCGGCCTTGTGTTTTTAAAGAGACATTTCCAAATAACAGTTTTGAAAGGATATGTTTTCAGACAAATACGGACACATTTAGTGCATGAAAAAATACCAATGCAACATTGAATTTAGGCATACATTGGGTTGTCATGCAATAACGGATGCTGTGTATACTTCATATTATATTGATGATAATATTATTTACATGCTTCTTTATACATATTAAATGTCTACAAGGCATATTTATAATGACTTGCCAGTGCCTAACTGGCCCGTGTTATACTGATGGCTGATGTATGTTGTGCTTTGTTCGGGTTAGGTTTACAAAAAATGGTAAAATAAAAAAGACGTACAGCAAACAAGAAGCTTCAATTGAGCCGTACCCAATGGTAATTAGTGAGTTTGCTTTGTCCGAAACGATAATATTGAATTAAACAATATCAGTCCAATTAATACATTACACTACAATTTGGAGATGTCTTAGGGATGGCAACTGCATCTGAAGACGCTGTACAAAACAATGTGCCGTACAAATGGAGTTGTTGCATATGTGTATAAAGCATATGTTTAGCTTTTCAGTAACATTGATTTAAAATAATTTGCATGATTTTCACATTTTCTACCGGAATACAGGATGAAGAACAAGCTGTGGTACTTTGAATTTGGGACATCAGAGACGCTGTTTGCTACCTGCAAGAAGCTCTACGAGTTCATGGAGGTGGAGGTGAGAATGGGATTTGTGACATCGACATCATCGTCATACGTTTGCTGAAAATGAACACACACCAGTCATGCGCGACATGAGGATTGCACGCAGTTCTACTGCATAGGAAAGACGCAATTGAGATCAGTGTTTGTCATTGCTCCGTGTAAGGCGCTAAGCTCTACAACAATATCCTGCCTGTGCGTAGACAGACTGGTTAGTTTACATAGTGTCGTTCATGGAAATTGCATTATATTGTGTCGGTCATGCAAATTGCAATTGCTGAGGAAACACAGACAAGCAGGAAGGCAGCCAGGCAAGTGGTCAGCCGGTGCCAACAATTGTCTAAGCTCTGCAGTCTTCTATGTATGAAGATGTTTTTAACCAATTAATGAGTGTTTTTTATAACAGTAATTTACTTACTTTTTAGGAAAGTCGCAGCATTCTTCTTTTTTTAGGAAGGTTCCTGGATTGAGATTTTTAAAGTGTTTTCAACAAATTATTGAGTGGTTATACATGCGGGAGGAAACTGGAGCACCCGGAGAAAACCCATGTGTGCAAGGAGGGGAAACATTACCTCCCCGTGCAGATGGAAATGGATGGAGGTTTGTCCGTTTGCTGTACTGCCTTCTCCTGGCAAGCTAGGATATGACACCTCGACGCCTATGGGAAAGGAATTTCACGAGATTTTTGTGATCCACCAGCCATCAACAGTGCTGGATTGCAGGCCACGTGGCAGCACAGCCACCACCAGACAGTGTTCTCCATCACATTGCCTCTCTGTGAGAAATAACCTTAGAGCTCATCGGATTCAAATTTTGATTTAAAGCTTTCGTGACTGCAGGGATTAATATTCTTGGTTCTTTCGGTAAAGTCACGTAGAAGGGTTTTATTTTAACGTTAATAAAAAAAACGCCACTTTTTAAAAAAAAATTCTTGCCATGGTTTTCACACCTGATGACGATTGCTTGTGTTGCAATCGAAACGTCGTGAGAATGTTATTGTTTTATTTTTATTATTTTATTATTTCCCTTCTACGTGACTTTACCGAAAGAACCAAGAATATGAATACTCATCGGATTCCTTCAGTGTCAATAAAGATTTTGATTCTCATTATTATTTGTGTTCCGTGCTTGACTGCCATGAATCGACAAAAAAAACGTCCAGTGTTAGGCAGAAGATGGCGACCATGTATGAATACCATTTGATATGTGGTGCAGGGCAGTCAACGAACATTGGTAACTCCCCATGTCCATTTGAGCAATGATACACATTTGGATTTTATTTTTGCGTGGCTTCCCTTAAAGTCGTCATTTGTTTTTCGAAGAAGAAAAACAGGAAATGTGTTAAACGTCCGATATGAAGTGAACTTGGGAGCAACGCTCGGTGTACTATCTGAAGTGTGCTTGTATCACGAGTTGCCCATCACCTTCCACTCCATCAGTGTGAAGTAAGGATGTGTTCCTAGGATCAGAACTGTGCTCATATCCATCTTCTATTTTAATACAATTTCAAATGGGCAAGGGAAGTTTTTTTTCCATCAGGGATTGATAAACATTGTCCACGCACCAACAGGTACACATGTATAAAATATGACTATTTTTTCCAGGCTGCTCTGTATCCTTCGGGCCAGCAATTAGGGTCACTTTATAATCATGTGTGAGCTCGTTGAGACAAGTCGTATTTTCAAGGAAAAGTTTCAAAGCAAATTTAGTACCGCGAACCACATGTTTTGCAGCACAAATGTGGTTTGGAATGAACAAAACAACATGCAAGTTTGTATGTTATGTTAAACTAATAGAGTAATAAAACATAATTTAAATACAAAAATACTACAGATTATGCACAAAGGGAATAACGATGACTATAAGTCATAAAATGTAATCCTGTAATTCAATTTAAATGCAATATAATTGGGGTAATTACGATTGGTTTTCTATGTGAGTAGCTTTTAAAACATTCAGTTCGGATGGCCAAATAGATATTCGATTTGTGAAATATAATCTGACTGAGATGGTGCAATAAAAAAGTGAAGTGCCAACACAATATTATTCCGTATAACTGAAGCATTATACATGCAACACAAGGCACATTTTTTCACATTAAGGACTTAGATTTAGCGTGAAAGTGGCAAACACTTTGTCTGGCCAATTGAAGAAACTGTTTTCTCTTGTGACTCAGGTGCACATCACATTGAAGACTCATTTCTTTAGAACTGCTTTTAGCGTCTAGTTTGTTGTCCTTCCCCTGCACCTCCGATTAGCACGGTTGGCTACGTATGGTGCAAAAGAAGTTTGACGTACGTACGTCAACATACATGCATACAGCAGTGGGCCGTGCCATTGACCTGGGTGGCTCCTACCTCCGTGCCTTCTCTAACACGGAGCAATTGACTGCTTTTGCTTGAATTCACAAATAAAAACTGGGCCTAGAAATAGCATGAATGTGACTGTCATGAATGTCCTCATAAATAGGGGTCTAAATAATTAAGGTCAATGTTTCTCGTTATCAATTCAGTAAAGTAAATGGGGAAAAAATCGAACGCAAGGCACTTAATAGGAATCCTCATGAGATTAATTGATTGGTTGCCCATGCGTTTTTCTCCCTCCAACAGTGTATTTATGCATGCGGTACAGTGTTAAGCAACTCTGCAAGGAAAAGCCATGTAATATCGCACTTAATATGAAGAGTGAAGGGGAGCTCCGCAGCTGAGCTTGCGTTTTACTCCCGCAATTTGGACACAATGATTTTTACATTCTCTAAATGCATATGAAGTCAATGTGTGTGTGTCGGTAAAATCGATGGTTAAAAAACTAAGTTATTTTGTAAATACGTGGGGTTTTTTCATGGGGTTTCGATGGTGGCAGAGAGGTAGGGGTGACATTTAGAGTGATATGCAAGAAAAATATTGCTTATATTAGTTGCCGATGAAAGTAAGAGAAGCACGGCTATTGAGCAAGTAGAACTTGTGATGAAGACTTAACCTGCCTCCACCTTCGTCGTCGTGGCTAAAGAAATGTCTTCACCACAGCTCAACTGAGATGGCGCTTTCAGCCATTGCCGCATTAACTTCATCTCTTTGGCTGAGTACGCTTGTCTTTTCGGAGCTTGAGTGCAACCAAATTTAAGTGTGAACACCAACACATTAAAATTTTGCAAGTTACATCTAATCTAAGCGGTGTAAAGTAAAGAAGTAACGATGCTGTTACCATCACACAGTGCATGGGAAGAGCCCAGTAAAGTGGAAAGCGCATTTTCATTTTATATCACAGGGCACTTAAACCCAAGATCACGTAGTTGTTGGCCCCATTCCCTCAAATGAACGTTGGCCCCAAGACATCCAGCCACCTTGTCACTTTTAGTAATTTAGTTTCTTAAATTAAACTTTTAAGGTTGAAAAATTGCCACAGCTGGATGTAAGATCAAAGGCTTCTAGGCCTGGCTGACTCTTGCCTATTTTTTGCATTCCTTCGTAAGAATAATGAGCGCGTAGAGAGAGCAGCAGATACGAAAAGCATGCCCGGGCACACAGCTGGGAGGCTGCTGCTGCTGCTGACTGAATATTACTGTATTTTTAAAAATGACAGAACACAAGCCAGGACCAAAAAAAAGTAGGTTGACTGCCAACATTTAACAAGTTGAATGAACATCCGGGTAAACACTATCCTTTATAGTTTTTTTTTACAAGTTTGGGTATGTTTGTTGCTTAAATTCTAGGAGAAAGCTGTGAAGGGTGAATATATTATCCGTAACAATATAATAGGAGACTATTATACCTACAGAGTTTCTTTGATCTCAGACATTTAAACGTAATAAAATTTTGTGTATTTGCACAGGGTGTTGTATTTTTGGTGGATCGAGAACGATTTAAAATGTCACGTGGACACCGTCCTTGTTGAAGGTTGAAGGTGTGACCTGACATCTTGTCATACATTTTGCCAATCACCAGTGGGATTTTGTACGTAACCATTTTCAAAGGGGAACTGAAGCCTTAGTAAACCAGGTTAATGCGTAATGTTATGTATGCAGAGGAAGGCAGGTATATTTACATTTACTGCAGTGCATAACCATGTGCTATGGCATTGTTAGAAAAAGAGTAACGATTTCAAGGCATGCTGACGGGTAGCAACAAGCAATCCTGGCCATTGTGCATTAGTTTAAGTACCACGTGATTGATGGCAAGGTCACAGGGTGAGGACAAACTATATTCTTATGCGTTTTTCTGAGGAGGACCAAATGTGTTTAGATATGTAAGCCATAAAATCGGGCACACTTACATAATGCAGTACAATAATGAAAGGCAGTATATTACATTTGTGTCCACAATGTTTTTTTTTCTTTTAACATGCCCGCTAAAGTGCCATAACCACGTTGCGATAGGGCCAGTAAGCACTGGTCAACCAGCATCTGTCTGTGCAGACATGGCACTTGCTGTGTTGCAGAACCATCTACTCAAAAAACGGGCCGTACCCATGATGGCACCACTTAGTTTAGGGCGATTATGACCAAAGCTAATTCAGGAACGCTTTGTTATTTGCTTGACCTTGCCGATGCACCATGTGAGGGGCACTCCGCTAAAGTATACGATCGAAAGAGTGTTGCTTTAGTAGATTTCTCACCCATCTGTACGGCATTTTAGAGGTTCAACGGTGGGTTCCTCATTCTAGATGTGAAATACTCGAGAAAGAAACTGGTAAAGCTTCTCGACATGGGACACTAACTTCATAAAATAAAGTCTTGAGACACACAGAAGCTTTCATAGATAAATTAATAATGATCACTGTCATAAAGTGTCTTGTTGCTTGATATAATGCATGGGAATTACACCCAGTGTTTATTATCGAGGTAATTACTTTATAGAATAAGTTACGCAATGGAATACTTTTTGTTCGAAGATGTTAGCACGCGGGCTGATCAATGTGACACACGTCCATTTTTTTTCCTCAGCTGCTTCTGCACATTTCTCACATTTCGTACAATGCAACACTTTTTCTTTGAACAGTGAATGTTACGTTTCTTGATGGCTCAAGGCCTGGGAAAAAATAACCCAACATAGTTATTCATATTTTGGGAAATGTTAACATTAATTGAAAATAAATAACTGAAACATTACATGCATGTCCTGATAAACAGTGAGTCCCATATGCAAAATTACAATATAACATCGTGGTGTGTTTAGAAAAGGAGAGCCTTGTCGATGAAAAAAAAATAGCATTTCTGAAGCCACGTCTATGCATATAGCTCACAAACAAACGCTTAATTGACATGTTACATCATTAAACACGAGTGCAAACATGAAAACAGCTTTGGATTGAGACGAGGCTCAAAAGAAAGCTGTTTCTGGTGTGGACCAATCAGTTTCAAAGACAATGCATTTATTATCAGAGTGTTTTTTGTTTGCATTTTGACCACAAGCATGTCTGACATGATTCTTTGTAAAAGGTTTTAGTTTTGTGTTTTAACCACTTAACACCTGTTTTGTGGCCAGATAGAAGGGGAAAAAACCTATTTTCAGCTTTGGATTGTTGATCAACTGAATGGGGAAAAAGCCTGTAAAGAGGATTTTGTTTCTTAAAAGCATATTAACATT
Source organism: Lethenteron reissneri (assembly GCF_015708825.2). Lineage (NCBI taxonomy): Eukaryota > Metazoa > Chordata > Hyperoartia > Petromyzontiformes > Petromyzontidae > Lethenteron > Lethenteron reissneri. The sequence goes on from NW_026890929.1 coordinate 30,207, forward strand.
CCAGAAACATGGGGAAACTCAAGAGTGATCTTTTATTCCCAGCTGATTTTATTCATTTCAATGAACATCCATTTTTAGTTTTTTATATAAATACTGAGCTGGGTACTTAACGGGGCTGACGTGGTGACAGCATTGAGGAGAGCGGATATTGTGCAGCAGATATAAATGCGCCATGATACAAACATTTTCATTATAGACTGAAATAAAATGCAACTGCCACTGTGCTCATATGCAAATAATTAATACTGGTAGGAACCTCCTGGTTACACCAGCCCACAGGGGATTATTGTGTCCATCCGTCGTGCAGGGAAGGGCTGGGTGGGGAGGGAGGGGCTGGGTGGGGAGGGTGGGGAGGGGCTAAGTGGGGAGGGTGGGGCTGGGTGGGGAGGGTGGGGAGGGGCTGGGTGGGGGGTGGGAGGGGTGGGGCTAGGTGGGGAGGGGCTGATCACCCCGTGGTGCCCTTCTAAAACTCAACGTTTAACCTACTCACGCCGGCTTGTGCCCGCCCTCACAGTCGGCCCTATTTGCGGAATACACCACGCCGCCGTTGACCCTGGCCATTGACCGAGCAACCCAACGTTCCTACCAGCTCCCTCCGCAGGAATGTGTTTTATTCTGGCTGCCCTTGTTTACGGCAATTATAGTGGAGCAATCACGAGTTTTCAAAGGAAAATAAATGGATTTAAAGGCTTGATTGGTGTGGAAAATTCTTTTTTTGCAGGTCAACATTTATTTGTCGTCCAACATGCGCCTTTCGGCTTTGCACGCTCACCTACTATGTAAATGTTGTGATTCCCTTTCAGATGCGACTAGAGTGGTGTTCTTTATTGCACGGCCTGCGGGCATCTGGCAGACAATGGTGGCCTTTAGTGAGACTCCCGAAAATACACACATGTGAAAAAACGTCCATAATGCTGTCAAACTCAATGGTTTCAAATGTGCGACGGCCCTCACACTATCTGCGAAAGTGCCCCCCCCCCTCTGAAACTTAGTGAAGAACACTGGACTAGAGCGTTGACCAAGGATTTGTATGCCACGCATCCCCTTGTGCCAGTGTGACGGCGTGCAGCTGGATCTGGCCAACAGTTCTCTGGAGGGCATCACAGTGCTGAACATTCCGAGCATGCACGGCGGCTCCAACCTCTGGGGGGAGACCAACACTCGACGGGTCAGCCGACGCAGCAGCATGCGGAGGAGTGGCCGAGAGAAGGTTCAAGCCACCATTGCCGACCAGCGCGAACTCAAGTTCTGCCAGCAAGGTCATTGCAATCACTCGTGTGCACTCAACACAAAGATCCCCCGTATAGGCAAAACAGACTTTTGGCTCAAGTGGTGTTCGCAAGCACCTATGAATTTCGATTTAAAGCTTTCGTGACTGCAGGGATTCATCTTCTTGGTTCTTTTGGTAAAGTCACGACAGAGACAAAGTCATTCAGACTCTGTCTTCTCGACAGACCTGTTCTTCACCTGAGGACGGCTGCTTGCGTTGTGGCCGAAACGTCGTGAGAATTATTTTATAATGTTTTATTTATTTATTTTATTATTTCCCTTCTACGTGACTTTACCGAAAGAACCAAGAAGATGAATCCCTGCAGTCACGAAAGCTTTAAATCGAAATTTATGGAATTATTATTTAGGGATGTACATCCATCGTGTCGGCAGCAAGTGGTGTTCGCAAGCGCCTTTGAAGTCCGGCATGGGACACATGAGGGGGTGGATGGCCAGCACCATGCCCGGCTGCCTTTGTCTCCTTAGTGGCGATGTTTGCACACTGTGCTAGGTACTAATTTTGAGGCTGAGTTAACCTAGGAGAGGCCCAGAACCAGTTCAGATGATATTAATTATTTTTTTTCGGGTTTGCCGGGTTCGTATTGCAGTATGCTAACCACTACGCTACCACTCCCCACACACATCAGCGTATGTCCACCAGCACGCATGATCACACACGTATCACATGTGTGATTGTCCAAATGTGTTTGTGTGAGCACATGAACACTGCCTTAGGGGGTCTCATGCTCCATTCCTTGCACTCGCAAATGATCCATTCCTCATGTTTACCAATATTCCTCATTTATATGTAAATAAGGTCATGATGTGTTGCGCACAACTGTTGATTGGGGAAAATGGAAAATGTTGACCCTGTGAAAGCACACGAGCAGTTGTCTGAGGTGTGTTACACTCACCACCTGCATGAACTGACACACGCACTGTGCACCAAAAGCACACAAACACGGATTTAAACTGAACTGATCCCTGAACATACTGGGGGGGAGCGGTGGCGCAGTGGTTTGCACACTTTGCTATAAACCCAGTGACATGAGCTTGATTCCTCGTGCCGGCTTACATCAGTGACGAGCGTAATATCTGAATTTGTCCTGGGCCCTCCCCCACAATCCTCCTCCCCATCCTCCTTTCACAAACTCACACCGTCCAGCAGTGAATTGACAAAAGGTTGCTGAGGTTCATGTAATGTTTTTACTGTTAAAAAATATTGTACGTGCATAAAGATGTTAAATTATGCAGGAAAGACTCAAACCCTTTTCAGTTGAGTCATTAATTTTAATGTCTGGCCAATTCATGTTTAATAAGTGCTTTACATGTACGGTATAACCAAAAAATCACCAGTCTGTTTGACCGAGCATGAATACGTGTATATATATACATATAGAGTGGAAATTAGATATTGTATTGGTGACTCACTCAAACCCTCCTGGACTATGTTAGCAACATCTACACACCTTTGTTCTACACGTCACATTTCCATGATCACTGGCAACAGAGATTGGTTGGCCAGGAACAACCCAGGATCAGCACCACATAGCAGACCCATGTTCCTTCTACGTCATGAGCCACACGGCTTCATCCCTTTCACTCTCTTCCTCTCTATTATGGGAAGTTGTTTTTAAAATGCAAAGTGTTTTTAAACATACAATTAATAGAGTCTTGGATGACGATACGAACCCAAGCTACAATGTCTTATTTTGTATTTTTCTTCTTTCGTATGGCATTGTGAAAAGCAGCAGTTTAGATTTTTTCTCAATGACCATCATAAATGAATGCAAAGGTTCCTCATCCAGTCCAATGATGTGGTTGACGCAGTGTGGATTTCAGCGATACCGCCAGGATGTGCATGGATGGATCATTCATCGGTGATGTGCTTGATGGTTTGGACTTCTCCACAGTCGCAGTTGGGCGATTTTTGATCTTCCATTTATGGAATGTGTAAGCGCATCTGCCGTGTTGTGTTCGAGCGCAGTTCAATGTGATTCATAGTCGTTGTGGAAGAGAGAATCCCGGTATTTTTACCGCCGGATCGTAAATGATGTTTTTGTTTGCCACGTCCATCGCCGCCCATAATTCAGACCACCAAGTGGCAGTGTCTCTAATGTTTGTAGCTGACGCTGAGTAGGGAGATAGGGCGGTAGTTTTGAGCGTCCGATGCGTCCTTGCCTGGTTTCAGAATGGCTATTATCCTTGCCTCTTTCCACTCTTTCGAAATGATGCTTGTGGAATGGATATCAGTAAAGAATGTGGCTAGCCATTTTCTTGCTCTTGGTCCCAAGTTCTTGATGAATTCTGGATAAATATTGTCAAGACCTGAGGCTTTCCCGCATTTCAACTGGGCAATACCGGCATCTACTTCCTCCACTGAGAATGGACGGGAGAATTCAGAGGTTTTTTGGCAGCTATCTAGTGTGCAATAAAGTTCTTTGTAGACTTGCCGTCTTATGCTTTTGTCGATTGAAGTTCGTGAATTGTTGATAAGTTGCCTAGCAATCTCGTCAGGACTGACTTGCCGAGGATTATCGGCTGGCGTCGCGGCAGCTCCCATCAACCTCAGGAGGCGCCAGGCTTTACGGCTCGATTTTGCAAAGTCAAGTGCCTCAACTGTTTCACGTCACCTTTCTCTTCTTTGCAAATTCAGTGACTCGAGTAAAGCTTTTGCAGTCTCCTGCTTCTTATCAGCATTGAATTTCCGGAAAAGTTGTTCGCTTTCTGGAGTCCAACATGGAGTGAAGACCTTTCTGAAGCCTCTTACGATGTTGGCCTTGGCAACTGCCTTGATGAGACCAACGAAGTGACGGTAGTTGACTGCACGTGGAGGTATCATTCCAACTGATTCTTCCAAGTCCGCAGTGAAATTCACCCATTCAGCTGATCTCAGATTCCGACGCGGTATTGGTGCGCAGCGGAAGAGTGAAATCTGAAGACCGATATGGATCACTACAGGTCTATGTTGGCTATTTGGAAAGTCGTCTAGGATTGTTCTCGTCGACGGCATCAGATTTCTCTTCTGCTCCCGAGACACAAAACATAAATCGGGCGTTTCACACTTTTTTCAGCTCGCTGACTTGAACGTATCGCGGTCTTTTAAGTGCTGGTCTTCTGCTGCTGCCCATGATGTCAGTTGCTCACCAGCTCTATCGTTGGCGCTATAGCCCCACAAGGTGAGGTGGCTGTTGAAGTCGCCTATGTGGATGATAGGGTGGCTTGGCTTCGGTAATGCCGGACACGACCATTCCATACCTGGAGGCTTGTAGACGTTGACCACTGTCACGTTGTTGATCTCGATGGCGATGTAGTGTGGCGAGGTGTGTGGCACGACCTGGACCGTGTCCTTCAGGTCGTTCTTTACGTATGTGGCAAGGCCGTGTTTCGGATGGTGGCTTGCAGCAATGAGAGTGTATCCGATTATCTTTGACCGAGGGCACTGTCGATCCAGATGCGTTTCTTCCAGTGCAAAGACGTCGACCTCTTGAAACTGGAGAATCTTCGCAATGTAATCGCATTTCGCACTGGAGGGGCCCTCGACGTTAAGCTGCATGATTCGCAGCGATGGGACGACATTCACATTGCTCTGACCTTGTGAAATGCTCTCTGTGCTGTTGCTTTTCAGGCCGGGATACCATTGTCGGGCATTCGGCCGCCGGTGTGATGACATTTGTTGTGCTTTCGCGAGCAGGTTGTCATCTTCTTCCCCATTTTAAACTAAAACTAAATTCAACTTTTTTTTATTTTACCAGGTAAGGTCCACTGAGCTATATTGCTATTTTTCAGAAGCAACCTGGCCACAAACAATAGCTCATTGAAGTGGCTTATCATGTGGATATGTATCGCAGCCAAATACTCTTAAACGCACATTTCTAAATGTGGAGAGAAAAACCGGAGGACCAGGTGAAAAATCAATGCGTTCTCAGGCAGAACATCCAAATATACAGGCGTCAGGGTTGGGATTGAACCCACGACTTTCTTTACACCAGGCAAGGTAGTTAATATCTCACCACCGTGGAACCCTCAAAACAACAATAGAGCCCCGAAGTTGAAACAAGCAAAGTTTACTGTTGGCTGCGCATCCTGTTTCCACATTGATCCCACGATGTCATGACTGGTTTTGAGCTTTGCCCAGATAAAATGAGCCCACTGGTGTTTAGTCTCTCAGCCTGGTTTGCCAGGGAGGACGGCATGTTTCCCTGTGGTCATGAAAACACGGCAGGGGCTGAGCTGGAACTTAAATTTATTCCAAGTAGCTGATGTCATCCTCGATGACCATACTCATCACTGGGCAGATTGCCCTCTACACACATGGCAATACACTCTCCTTATACACAGGCACACAAAGATGTGCTACAATGCCGTGACAAGCACATATGTTCAAGCACATTATCACAAGCACATCAGAACCAGCATGAATAAACAAGCACATGTAACGAACTACAATAAATCACATATGCTTGTTGAGCACTGTTTTTCATCTCATGTTAGTCCATTCTAACGTGGATGATATAGTTGTGTCGATTGGGAAAGAGGAAAATGACGTTTGCTGTTCATTTATTTCCACTGGTTTTGAATGGAAAAAGGTGGCATCATAAATTATATCCAGAAGGAACATTGTTTGTAATGCAGAGGAATGCAGAATCATCGAATTGCACGCACATTTGTGAGCGAGTGCATGATAGGTTCACTGCACAGGCTTGATTAAGCACACAGAGATAGGAATCAGGAATACCGGCACATGTTTATGTGGTGAGAACTGCAAAGAGACATCGCCTTCCCTGAGGAATTTCTCTTGAGACGAGAAAAAACCCCAATGTATGTCTTAAATACCATCGTATTATTTAAATTGCAAACAAAAACCGTTAATATTCCACTGTTAATTAAGTCCACTGCGGATTACCTGAAAGACAAAACACTTATGCACGACCATTTGCAGTTGAATTTCGGTGCCAAGAAAGCTTATACAATTATTCCGAGCATTGCCGGCGTGAAATGTGTGAGACAATCTGGAAAAACAATGAACAAGTATTCCTCTCTCAATTCAGCGCTAGTGTGCTATTGCAGTGCATTTCTTCTCATTATTAATTTGTGCTTTGAAGCTTAGTAGAGCATGGTAATTGAAATAATTGTCACAAATTAAATTAGACCCAGATCATACAGCACACGGGCGGCAGTTCAGCAAGCAAATGAGCAACCAACTCCCAATTATATAACAGCATTATCCTGAGAGGGACTCATTAAAGAGGAAGTCTGCCATTAAAGTATGCATTGAAAATACATACTAACCTGTTGCAGCCCTTGCAGGTCATGACTGCGTGTCACCTGAAAAAGTATTAGCACTCATTCATAATAAATTGCCTGCAGCTGCATTGCCAAAGGAATCCTCATGAAAAAGAGGCACGTCGTGCACTCTTAACGTGTTGGCATAGCATGTGTCTTCTTCTGAGTTTTGATCTATCAAAGACAAACATGCCCCACATAGCCTTCACAGACTTTTAGGACAAGTGCTGTTAGTGAGTACTGATGAAGACCAGCATGGCACGCAAGGGGGTGGGTGGAAGACACCACGCCCGGCCGCCTTTGTATCCCTAGTTGGCGATGTTCACACAACACTCCAGGTACTCGTTTGAGCCTGAGTTTACCTACGGGAGGCCCAGGACCTGGTTCAGACCATGTCCACGGGTGCTCGCTGTGAGATGGGGCTCAAACTCGGGTGGTGGTGCTTCGTAGCGTAGAGGCACTATCACCACTCCCATCTATCACACGGAGAGGAGTGGCTCCTGCACGTCTTTGCCTATAATTCAATGAGCAGTTGTTGCTTTGATAGCCGTGTGCAGTGTCTGAATGAAATACTTAATTTATTTGCAATGTGGTTGTCATGTTATGAAGATACATTTAGCACTCTTGCATTGAAACACCTTAGCGTGTTGACTCTTTAGTATGGAGCGCACGACACGTGAGTGTCTGAAGCAATGTGATTTCTGAATGTAATAAAGTACTCATGAAAAAATAAACACAGGCTGAGAAACACACTGCCAGCAACCACCGTGATAATCATCATCACGTGTATTTAATAATACAATATTTTCAGCTGTGTCCCACAAGCACGACAGTTGTGGAGTGTATTTATTCTATGTTTATACACCACTGCCAATGAAGTCCCTTTAGCTTTATTTTAAAGTTGATAAAAACAATTATTTTCTACTCACACACATAAGAGGATATTTTCACATATGCGCTGCAATGTACGATGAAATATAAGAAATGAAAAAACAAGTTCTTAGCTGCAGCAATAGATTCCATTATTGAACGTTTCATTATTTTTTGTCATTTTATTTTATTGTAACCCATACCTTTCAAATACATCGTGACTCACCAATCATTTCATATCGGCTTTCATTTTACAGAATGGTGCTCATTTGACAAAAATCAGTAACCCTTTGTGACAAGCTGGTGTGTGTGATTTGTAATTCGAGTGTATGCAGAGTGTTGCATGCACATATATCGTACGGTCAATTACGTCCGAGTTGAATATTCATAATGTTAATCATAAGCGATTGCATATGCATTATTAAGGGACAATAGTGGAATTGTTTTTAATGATTATGGAGTGGCACTTACCTTGTGAATATTGATAATAAGTTGGCTGCATGAGAGTTGTGTGTCGTGTTACGGTGGCACCTTTGTTAAACCATAAATTAACACCAATTACACAGAATTCCCTTCCAGGACCCGTGATGTCATGAGGGGGAAAAACACATTAAGTGGCAAATCTATTTGAGTAGTGGAACGTGCACTCCATTACACGCGTTCACACCTCTCTGCACATTCTGAGGTACACATGCTCATTCTACTGATACGCAGCATACTGTTAACATCTTATAAATAGAAAAGATGCTTCTTTGAAAGTGTGTTGTTTCCCAGTGTGCCTCAAATATAAATACGCATTGGTATTGTTCAGTTGAATTGGTATTGGTTTAAGGGATTTGAAATTATTGTTCAAATACGTCTAGTTTCTGTCCTTATACGGATGGATAGATTGACAGACTATGAGGGTCATTCATAATATTTCCTAAGCATACGCATAAGTAGCCTGTATGTCTCCATCAATGCCAGTCTCTTGAAACCTTGTTAAACAAACAAAATTACTCAAGCTGGGAAGATATATATGAAGCATATACTATATGCGGTATATGTGTAAGCATAAACTTACAGATACTGATGTAGCATTCATCTTATTTGTTAAGTACATGTTTAAATATATAGCTGCAATAGTACAGCTACATTGAAATAAGAAATGCATGCAAGACAACGTAATTATTCTATTTGTTCGTCAAACTGTCAAGTTACATTAAACATTTAATATCAAGACAATGTATTCATGCTCAAACAAGCGCGAGACAGTGCACATCTTCTTTTGAAATCGCTAAGCCAGTGGTAGAGAGTCAATATTTCAATGTAATGGTGTTCCTTTCTATAATATTATTACGTTGGGTCAAAAGATTAGGGCATTTCTAATGGCAGTGCGGCACACACCACGAGGGAGAATTGGCCATGGAAGATATCACAAAATTGATTATAACGTCCATTCAACAGGTCTCCACTGGTGGCACACCTTCACCACAACCTGCAAAAGGTATCATCATAAGTGAATCAATCTCACATTGTAAATGCTCAGGACGTGAATTCAAGCTGAATTAAGTGCTGATGCCTGAGATGCTTCCTGGATCTGATCACAGAATGTTCTAGAAGGTGGAGGAGAGTCTTCCCACAGTAGGGTCACTGTTCACTTCTTAAAGAGCCGTACAAATTCATTGTAACAACCCCGGGTGGATCAAGGGCTGTGCTCACCCACGTTGAAATATGTTTTATTATTACGCTTGTTCATCCAGGATAGCCTCACTGAATCTCAAGATTATTTTTTCCAGAGGTTTCTGACAATTCTAGATTTGAAGCTTTCATGACTGCAAGGATTCATACTCTTTGGTTTTTTCGGTAAAGTCACGTAGTTCAAAAAATAAAATAAAATAAATGAAAACAACTAACTTACTACAGTGATTGTGGCTGTAACGGTTCCACCTGAAGACGGAAACTTGTGTTGCCTCCGAAACGTCGTGATTAAATTTAGTTGTTTTCATTGATTTTATTTTAGTTTTTTACCTACGGGTTCTGACAATGTTTTTTCAGTAGGGGGAGATATTGCTACGTTTCATCCCAATTGGGCACGATACAGGTATCCTTTCATCACTGGGCTTTTTGGCCATGACCAGTTACATTTGTGTTTTTAGCAATGGGAGGAAACTCGTGCAGAACAGGGGGGAGAACATACAAACCGCACAGAAAGACGCCCGAGTCGGGAATCGAACCGAGGTGATTCCTGTGGTGAGGCACAGTTGTAACCACTGTGCCATCCCGTCGCCCTGAACCTGACATCTGAACCCGATTGTGAGCCACAGGCTCTAAAGCGGCATTACCCAGCGAAATATTGTTAAAGTGTAATGTACATAATGATTGGGGGAGTCCAACAGCCCATACGGTCATGATATTTGTCTTACAAGGTTGATATATTTTTCCAGAAATTAATTTTTCAAAATGTAGCTGCTTCAGAGGTTACAAATATGTTAATTGATGTGTTTTTTTAAATGTACATACAGTAAATGGAAAACATGAATTGTGTTTATTTGCTGAGGATGAAGGAAAGAGTAAGTGTGTTTGAATCCAGCCGAGTAATACAGTCTGTATAAATACAATGACAAACACCCCCATTGAACCTCAGATTCTGTAGAAACAGGTGCTTTTAACGAGCACGTTTTACGGTGAGCATGACACACTGGGGGACGATGTTTGGCCATCACCAACAATTCCCTGCCACCTTTGTCTCCTCATTGCTAACACTGACATGACATCCTTCTATTAGGCTGTGGTGACCTAACTGCATACGCACCTCCAGTTCACGTAACGTTTGTCAGTGATGCAAGCTTGGAATACTCGTGGTGCGCTCTGCTGTGCTAACTACCACATTAAGACACGACAACAATCCTCCCCATAGACTATTGTGGAAAGTGTTATCAGCGAGCACCTATTAAGGCGAGAATTGCACCAGGGTGTGACTTGCACCGTGCACAGTTGATATTACCTCCCCAGTGATAAATGTTCACATACCACAGCAGGTTCTCATTTAAGCCTAAGTGAACCTAGGGGAGGCCCAGAATGTTTAAGGTGTCACTGATTCATAATCAACGTTTTTGGGTTTAGATCGCGTTATTTATAAATGTGTCGTAACCCTCCACCACCCGACACGGCCAATCAGTAAAAAGTGTCACGTTGAAAAAAAGACAAATAGTTCACTGCTTTAGCCCACCGGTGTGTTGAAGCGTGAAACCACAACAACAAAACTATTTGTCTTTTTTCAACGTGACACTTTTTACTGATTGGCCGTGTCGAGTGGTGGAGGGTTACGACACATTTATAAATAACGCGATCTAAACCCAAAAACGTTGATTATGAATAATATTGGTCGCGAAAGCCTACGTGTTAAACTGGTGTCACTGATGTGGCTGTGGCCGGGAAATCTAATTCAACTAACCAGGTTAATAGCTCAGTGCACTAACGGAAGCGCAAACGATCCGCAATAAAACCTTACCAGACTGTTGGGGAAAATGTGTTGCGAGAACCTATGAGGCCGGCACATAAAAACGAAGGGGTAGGTCGCCAGCACCATGCAGAGGCCGCCTTTGTCTTCTTCGTGGTGAAGTTTACACACCGCTTAGTCGGCCTAACCAAAGCGCCACCACTCCCCCACCCACATGCACGCAACAATGTAAGCTATAATTTCTTCATTGATATAACGATGTCAACATTTATCAAGCATTTGTTGACGGAGGTTCCTGTCCGATTATTTTGTTATTGATTCTACTAGCTCCGTTCTATTGCCTTTATGCAGATTACACCATTACATACAATTTATATGGTTTTTTTTGCTAATTTGTTGGTTAATGGGTGCCTTTATAATAAATATACTCAGGTTATTATTTGAGCTCTCAGATTCCCACGTAAGTGTGCAATACTTTTCGTAGAGGCAGTGGTTTTATTTATTTTTGAAATTATCCCAGACTCGGGATAATTCGCATCTGCATTTTGATAACTCAATGGGAAAAACCAAATCAATTTAATTCTGGACAATTGGCACTTTATTACACCGCAGGCTCTGGATGGATTATACAGTCATATATATATGTAAACTGTAATATTTTTTAGATATCTGTTGAAGATATTGCTGCTGCTCCCGCCATGAGCTACATTTACTTTATTGCACGTCAAACCTGTAACACACAAGTGACATTTACAAATTGTGTTTGATATAAATCAGTCACAAAAAGAACACGGTGGTTGTAGGTGTGTGTGCGCGTGCAAGTTGGGTTTAACTCCCTAGACCAGGGGTCGGCAAACCTACGGCTCCGGAGCCGCATGCGGCTCTTTACGGGCTGCTTCTTGACGATATGTACGTATGTACAGTATGTACTCAGATGCATTGCGGCTCTTGAAATACTGAATTTTGTACCGAATTGGAAAGAAATGGCTCTTCTTGTTATTTTGGTTGCCGACCCCTGCCCTAGACAAACGCTTGCCTTTGAGTTCTTGGGTACAGCTATATAATTAGCGTAACGGGTTGAATTAAAACGTTATAATTCACAGTGTTTGGTGGATACTGCTTGTAAAATGTATCCTTTATAAAAGGCAGACATTTTATAACAGGTTATAAATAGATTAAAATTAAACTGCTCATTAATTTGAACCATATTTTCTTAAAATCAAAGTTACCTGAAGAGTTCGAAATCTTGGGATTTGTAGAATAAGCCCCATTCAACGAGTGATTTGTCATAATATCCATTTTGTATGCAAGAACATAATTGCATTTTTTTTTAGTTTAATGCAAGTTTTCACCGGCATGGTGTATCATGTGCTAGAATGAGGCTAAGCATATTATAGTGGAATGAGGTCACGTGCCACTGCAAAAAGAAGTTGTCTACTTAATTATTTGTTTATCCCTATAAATAAGGCAACCGGTGGATGAATAAAAGAATGAAATAAATAAAAGAACAGAGTGTGCCAGTACCCTTGTGTGCTGATTGCTTGTAGGCCTCTCCCATCTTCTATCACAGCAACAGCGTATACATTCTCAATTCTGAGCTCTGGTCCATCAACTTGACAGCCGTGGCTTGGTAGTTCACTCCCGGCCGTAATTAGTTATTGGGAACTAAGCCCAAGGATTAACCCACATGCCTGCTTTGTGCACATCACTGCATCTGAGTGGCTTAACAATGCACAGAGAGAGGGGCAGGCAGGGATTAAGAAATTTCCTCGGCAACGTGTGCGCTAGGGTTGAAGGGCATCTCTCGGGAGACCTACGCACTTCCACTGGCTTCATGGCCCATTCATAAAAACTGGCTTTTTTAAGCTCCATTTTTTTTCTTTTTCCACAGAGCTTGAGTATACTAGGGCATTATGCCAGAGCTATGTGCAGTCGTGCATTGCACAGTTTAGTTAGGAATTAAAGCAGCTGTACATACTACATAGACTGTGGGAGTTTTCCTGCTTTTATTACACAAAGGGCTACAGTACCAGCCATGGTTTTTTAGTTCAACTGCATGTTTTTTTATAAACCAACGTATAGAAATGAGAGTTGTTTATTTCAGTGAATAATTTATATTTGTTAATTCCAGCAGAACCATTTCTCAAGTATCATCATAGCAATTACTAAATTAAAATGTACAGCCCTTTTTAGATCACTACTGGATGAAGACCTCAACGTGCAATGTTGGGTATGAGTGTTTAACCATGCTTCACCATACTGGTCAATGTAGATTGGGATGGGAAAACAGCCAAGGACTGGTCGAGGTATCATTCACCACTAATGTTATCCATGACAAAATCTTACCTCGGGTCACTGGGTTCATAGTGCTGTGCATTAACCACTCTGCACCACCACTTGCTCCAAGGCAATTACTATGCGTGCCTAAATATTGTTTGTCGACCAAAAATAATTCAGTGGTTTAAAGATAATGTTCTTTATAAATAATTAATATATAGGAACTTCTCGAAGTGGAAATGCATCGTCTGGTTTGTGTTGCGATAAAAGCCTAATGTGCTCACTCTTTTAAAATAGAATAAGTTAAACACCCCGATTACACATGTCCCTATACGAAAATGCCATTTTCACTTGAGTGTTAGCACGGCACAATGAGATGTGACAAGTAATGGCGCAGAGACAACAGTGATAACAAATGCTTGGCCTTGGGCAGGTACATGTTGTTAGTGCTTCCGTGTAATTGGTCGTCAGTCACTGCGTGGTCTGCCGAGCTGACGCACTGATGCTGAAAGTCGTCTGGGCTACAGCCGGCAAAGCAGATTGCACCAACCTCCTCCCACCCCCCACAGTGACCCGATTGTCAAGCCAAAATTATGCCACCGCCTTATCATATATTGTCGATGAATAATTAAAACCATGATGAACTTGGCGCGTATTAGTGTAGCACATAGCCAACATGTGCACTCTGTAAATTATCTGTACATTAATTCTTTAACTGTGGGTGCAGTAATAGGTAATGACAAAGCCCTCGGCAACATTTTTATTAAATGAACGAGAAAAAGAATTAATCTTGAGCAGTAACTAAAATTGGGAAGGGAATATAACCTCAAGGAATACAGTTCATGCAAAAACAGGTTTTGATCTATTTGGAATTTACTTTCACTGGCAACCGTGAAATAATCTTCTTGGTTCTTTCGGTAAAGTCACGTAGAAGGGAAATAATTATATAATGAAAAAGTAAAACATAATAAAATTATTATCATAATAATTACATAATAATAATTTATGATGTTTTTATTTTATTATTTCCCTTCTACGTGACTTTACCGAAAGAACCAAGAAGATGAATCCCTGCAGTCACGAAAAGCTTCAAATCGTGAAAGAATCGTTAAATGTTTGAAAGAATTCTGGTCATAATGTTTTTTTGTCGCAACTGCAATGCTGTCCATATTTTATGGTATTTTGGCACCATCTCACCATGATTTGCGTTGAATGTTGCAATGTTAAATTTTAAAGTAAGTGTTCATTTATGCATGTTTTTCAATTTAAATATCCTCTACCATGTTGGTAATTCCAGGTAAGTTGGAAAAAAAACTAAAAACACGTTTAAATCATAATTTTCAGCTTTTGGTTGAATTTATTGTACACCTCTGTGTGCATAGCTCATGGTAAGGTGTATTGAAGAGTAATTCCACAAGGTCATATGAATTTTATATGTCACACGTGGACCACAAACCTGACAGGTTTTTAACACTTTTTAAACCTTTCTCAGAAAATAGATTTTTTTCTTTACATGATGGTATCATATGGTGCTATCCCCATCATTTTATAATAGGTACTTTCACATTTTGCAGAACCATCTGTTTGCCATGTTCTATTTTAACTGTGATTTTTTTTAAGCGTGTCATGATAATTCATATAAGTCATTGTCTGTGTCCTGCAAGGTAGAGTTATTTTAACATTATTTTGAGAAGGGATTCTTACCTTTTATTGGTTTCACCGTGTCTCCATCTACAGCTATTGTATCTCAACAACTGTTTTGAGCACATTCAAGACGGTTAAATCATAAATAAATGATAAATAAATAACATGATTTATAAATATTGCTGTCTCTTTGCTGATGGTTGTCTTTTCAAAGAGTATCAACAGCCGTATTCTATCCGCTGTTGAATGAATACATACTATTGTGCCTAACATTCAGCTTGGAATAGTCTCCGTTTAACAACAAAGAGATGTATGATTGACATGAGTGAAGGGCATTTTAGAGTGGATGGGTGGCTACAGACATCTATTGCCTGAATCAGTGATCTTTGCCAGTACCACTTAGATTCTACATTGAACCTGAACAGTCACCTGTTTTAAATCTGGTATGCATTGATAGACTCAGCCCCATTAACAATGATTGGAAGAAAAAAAGCTAATTGCTTTAAAAATGTGGGTTTCACTTAAATCAGTATCAGCAAGCTCTGAGACATGACATTTTCAAGCTCGTTTGATAAAAATTCAACACATTCATAAAAAACTTTGACTTGAAAAGGAAAATATAGAATAGGTGACATTTCTGGCAGTGGTCGTCCTTTATAGCGCATAATAGCTTTTATGTGGCTGAAACATCGCCCATCCTTGTATATTTGTTCATTTTAAGGCCACAGTGTTATTGACGAACCTGTTGAGTTGTTTGTTTATTGCTCTGTGCACCGCTTCCAACGCAGCGTCCGTACAAATAACTTGTCAAACATGTTCGAGATGATTGATGTTGCAAACACCCAATGATTGCCATCGGCAGAAGTACTGCGGCGAGATTCCTGCGATTAGAATGGAGAGGCTGAAGTGGCTCCAGAAGCAGTTCAATACTGTAGTGAGGAGTCTTGTGGAGCCATCGTCTAAAATGACATGAGCTTCTGCTCATTGTCGGGTCTGAAAGGGTATTTATAATAGCGCATTGTGAAATCCAAAAAAGTTAAAATATCATAAAGGATTCATCTTCTTGGTTCTTTCGGTAAAGTCACGTAGAAGGGAAATAATAAAATAATAAAAATAAAACAATTAATTATTCTCACGACGTTTCGGCCACAACGCAAGCAGCCGTCCTCAGGTGTAATAACAGGTCTGTCTTTCCGAAAGAACCAAGAAGATGAATCCCTGCAGTCACGAAAGCTTTAAATCGAAATTTATCATAAAGGAGTTACTGGGCCAATTAGTTTCCAAGTGAGAGCTTGGATAGATACAAACTATAAAGAGAGTTCAAAGTCGCATATCCACTCACATTCACCACGATTCATTTACGCAAACAGGCTTGTCTTTTGATTCTCTACATCTGGTACTTTGCTGGCCACCGAACAGAGATGGTCACTGCATCGCGTGCTTCAGATGCGCTTCTGCAGCGGTTCTGGAACGCTCTTTCTTTCGATATTTGGAAAGCCACTGGAGCTATGCCCTTTTCAATCTAGACTTGAAAACTCATTTGTTTAGAAGTGATTTTTGTCTTTAGTTTGTTGTCCTTCCCCCGCACCTCCGATTAGCACGGCTGGCTATGTATGGTGTGAAAGAAGTTCAGCATACATGCAACATAAATTACGTTATTAAAATATGTTTCTTTCTTTAGAGGAGCATAATTTTCGCCAATAAATTCTTCAGATCACTTATCATAAATAGGAAGATGGTCATTTGTGTGGAAATATACTCTCTTGACATTACAGATTCATGATTTCTGGCTATATTTGAGGTTCATTTTTTAAATGTATATGTTTAGTCATTGGCATTTCAATTGTGAATTAGCTCAGGTTTCTGTTGAAGCAGTGGATAAAGTTACTGTAAATATGTGACTACCTCAAACAAAAATTGGATATTTGGGGTGTAACGATTCTCTGCCATGCGATTCAATGGGCTGTCACGATTCAAGGCGTCAATTCAACTGAATAATCCATTCTTCTAGGAGCATTACGATGAATACTCGTTCCTCTGGGCAACAGGGGGTCGGTCGTCAAAGCCCAGTACATACATAGTTCACGGATTGAAACACATAGATTCTTACACACGTGATTTGACACGTGCATCGTTCTATTAAACAATGAGTTTATGCATCACTACACGTCTTGGTTATAGTAATTTCATGCTTTTCGATTTAAAGCTTTTGTGACTGCAGGGATTCATCTTCTTGGTTCTTTCGGTAAAGTCACGTAGAAGGGAAATAATAAAATAATAAAAATAAATCATAATAATATTTATTTATTATGTTTTTTTTTTCCCCGTCTACGTGACTTTACTGAAAGAACCAAGAAGATAATGTCATGCTTTTACAAATGACGAAAATTTGGGCAAATGCTCACTTGTGTTGCATTTTTTATGAATAACATGCACAAAATATTACTGTACTGCAGTAATTTCAAAATATCGTTCACCTAATTTTCATTTTAAAAAACATTATATTGTTTCTAAGATTTGCTTATTGATAACTTGTAAATTAAAACAGAGTGCAACATGTGCATTTGAACAAATGCTTAAAACATAAAATCTGTTTTTTTTATCCTAAATGTACTCCAAGTAAATGTACTCCAAGTACATTTGCCAAGAACTCTGCCAGTTTTTTGTTGTTGCAGGAAATCAGCTCTGAGTTATGTATTTTCAAGATGGAGACAACTATTCTGGTTCAGTATTGCCAAAATAACATTTAAGCCAGTTTTTCTTCAAAATAAATCTGCATGCAATAGATGCAGACTACTCATTTCTTCAGCTTGCTTTTAAATGTTTATGGTATGAACTTTTACATGGTATGAAATGTGATACAGTATATCACATTTGATACCAAAATGAAACCACTCAAGAGGTTAATGGGTATTTTGCATGCGTATTGTAAGTTCACATTCAGCGATATAATTATTTTTAATCGTTATCGGATGGTTTGCAGTTTTTCACATTATTAAAAGTATAATTTTTTACATTTCTCTTTATGTTTTTTCTTCAACGCTGTACTGTATTTAAATCATATGTAGGCAAGCCCTGTCTTTCATTGCATCATGATGGAACTATTGTGTAGCGTGTACACGTTTTACTTGCATATGTGTAGCATACTTAAACGAGTTATGGTGCACGGTAGTAGACATTGCAGTAAACAAAGAATGAGCACTGCTTCACAAATGCTATAAAGCACTTGGAATTTCTGATATATTATCCAAGACAATTTAATTATATGTACGGTATAACCATTTTTGCATTTATAGACCACGGGGCTTACGTTCTCACTCAACATTTTCTGAAACGCCGCTATGCTGGCTTGTAGTAGGGATTACAGTATAGGCATCAGGCTCTGTCACTAGTACAAAATATGCCTATCCATCGTAGTCGTATATTGTTGTGCCCTATATGTATTATAGTTCTACGAACATGTTTATAAAAATGAAATGGTTGTGGCTCTAATTCGTGGAACTGCATTCTGAACTGGCCCAACTGAATTTTGTATAGACCATTGCTTAAATAATGTACCACATATATCTTATAAGATCTCCCACTGGTAATACATGGACATTCCTTTGCCAATCAACTGCTGGATGTGGGTCTCCCAAATCACATGCACGTCTTGGATGTTGTTTGACGATACTTCACCATGCTAGTCAGACAGGTCAGTGAATGTTTGGGAAGCATTCGTGCAGGAGCATTAAAGTACAGTACAACAATGTATTTCTCTGCACTGTCCACCAGGTAGCCCCACAACCTATAACACCTGTGACGCATTGTGGTTTCCTGTCCAAGCATTATCTAGGCTCAAACCCTGCGTAGTGTCTGAGATTCGACAAGATTGGGTGCATTCCGTGTGATTCGTTTAAAGGCAGGTGATAGTTCTAGATTTGAAGCTTTCGTGACTGCAATGATTCATATTCTTAGGTTTTTTTCGGTAAAGTCACGTAGGTAAAAACATTAAAAAGTAAAATAAAATAAAAATCACGACGTTTCGGAGGCAACACAAGCTTCCGTCTTCAGGTGGTACCGTCACAACCACGACAGCTGTATCGAGTAATCTCTCATTTACTTGATACAGCTGTATCAAGTAATCTCTCATTTACTTGATACAGCTGTATCAAGCAATCTCTCATTTACTTGATACAGCTGTATCAAGCAATCTCTCATTTACTTGATACAGCTGTCGTGGCTGTGACGGTACCACCTGAAGACGGAAGCTTGTGTTGCCTCCGAAACGTCGTGATTTTTATTTTATTTTACTTTTTAATGTTTTTACCTACGTGACTTTACCGAAAAAACCTAAGAATAGGCAGGTGATAGTTGGATCTAAACAAGGTTATTCCTCCCCACCCCACGAGCATGTATTCCTGTATGCTAAACATTACCATCAAAGCATAACATTGCTGCACGCGTGAGATAGACATTGGTCAGATATGTACTTGAAAAACATTGCCCCACAATGGAACTGGCCTCCCAAATAAGTCTTGTAATTGCTGACATTATGGTGTATACTCAGGGTGTTGATATGTGGAACTCTTTCAGGAGCTGTCAATGAGTGCTGTGTGATGAGGTCACGCGATACGCGTGATAACAGTAGCAGGTCAATGAAGTGAGTGTTTGCGCACTGTACGTGCGTGTGTGGCCACACAAATTGGAGCAATATCACTGACGTTTCACGGAGCTCGGGTTTTCTACTTTTACCATATGAATCGCATCAGTGCTGCCCACTCAAAATAAAAAAAGCGTAATTTGCTTTCAGAGAAATTTAACAGTTGCAAAATCGTGAACTTTAAATGTTAAATTACGAAAATGGAAACCGCAATTAAATGAAAATATTGAGTTAAACATTGGCGTTCAGGAATTGCATTTCTTTTAAGCGTGTGAATAATATATTTATCAACAAAAACGTATTTATTTCAGTCCATTTATGGAAGGATGTGTGGCTCGCATGAAGTGATGTCATTCACGTGACTCATTTGGATAGCCATCAAACTTGTTTTTGAAAACGTGTTTTTGAAAACAATGTGCCATCAGATCGCTTCTTATGTTAACACTCCCTTATTAAAGCCAAACAGCCACCTATGGTACCAATTAAATAATTGGATCTAGTAATTCCAACCATCTTACATATCGTGAATTACCATGCTGTTTTTACACATCTTACAAGTAACACACTCAAACGGTGTAAGAAGCAATGGAATCTATGTTTATTAATGTGGACTTTTGACAGTAAAAGCACGGTCAACTACTTTGTAACGCACACTACATTTCGACTAAAACATCCACTTGTTACATCTGTGGGTTTTACAATGGTGTATTTTAATTAGCGATGTATGCATGCTTAAATGTTTGTCGAAGCTGTGCTGCATAAACTAAAATATTCTACCTCTTTGTATCCGAGGCCCTTTGGCAATTAATTGTCCTGAAGTGGCAATATTGAACCGTGTGATCAATAATGCCACTGTCGGGGAGATTCAATGTTTTTTTTAAATAAACATCCCTGAATCCACCTGGACTCTTGCGTCCCGATGAAAGATGGAATGGGTCTGTCAATGTCTATTATAATTGGTGGGCCTGGTGGGTGTTTATAAATTATTAATGAATGTCACGCAATTGCTTTGAAGCCCCCACCGCCCACCCCCCCACAGATTGACGCAGTCGAGTCGGAGACACACGGTCTGGAAAGAAGAACCGTCTGGCCTTATTTTAAGAATGTTCTAAGCACAGATATGGTTATATTGTGGGTGTGCATGTGAATGAAAGCTGATAAACAGTTTGAGCTCATTATTTTATATTGCAAATGCAGGTGTCTTCCATGTGAATGGGTTTTTTTTTATTTTACCCCTTATACAACCACAGACAATTTATTGAAGCGAAAAGACGACACGCATGAATTGGTTTGCTCGGTATTTTCTCTACAGTACTTTCATAAGTGTCTTACCCCCATAAATGATGAGTAAAGCAGTTCGTCACTTGACACAATTTTGAGACTCGTTTAATAATGTTCGCTGCAGTTACAGTGATTATGAAGAGGCTGCATAGTTTTGTGATTGCCGATTGTTCCGGCAGTTTGTTAGAACTGAGATCTAGCAGAGCTTCTAAAGCCTGGTTTCTGTATAATAATTCCAGTGATGCCTTCTGCACCCATGTGTTTTCAATTGTCTCTGCCCACAAGTCCAAAAGACAGCTATACTAGAATCTGAGGCATTGTGTTCAAAATGCATGCCAGAAACTTATTTAAAAACGTATATATAAAAAAAACTACAATCAAAACAACGTCAAATTACAATTCCATGAACAAAACAAATCCAACATTTTATTTCATATTTGGCTATTTTCTACATGACCAACGTGTTCTATTTGGAGAAGCGGCAATGTGTAGGGGTGGAACGTTGCATCAGTTAATAGATTAATATCGATGATTAAGCTCACGATACATGCGCACAAAATACTCCCGATATTTTTCAATCAAAATTTGCCGCAGCCACTGGAGGTGCTACCATTCACCACGATGTTGAAAAAAGTTATAGATTCATATCATGACCCTGATGGTTGAATTGTTCCACACATCGTAATGACTTACCACATTCCAAGTGTCATTCTCCTGAAGAACGTGTGCAAAGAATGCAAAATAAATAATTTTTACTGGAATTTTATTGCAATTGGTATAGGCAATGAAGCGTGTCTTCCCTAAAAGTACTCGTGCTATGATACTTGCCATTCCGCGTGTTATATGCATTGGCTCTTGTGTCCACCGGTATATCACCTATTCGTTTCACACTTTCAGTCAACGATTCGAGAAATGTTTACTTTATTTAGAGACTAGCTCTGCTCACCATACGCATTTGTTTTGTTCCATGTGCAACAAAAAGAAGAGAATTGGGCAAACCTCCAAAGCAGGACCATCCCGAAAGTCCTGATTTAATTCAGATATTTGTGGGTATAGGAATATCATCATTATTATTGTTATTGCATATGCACATCTAGCGAGGGCATATATGATGCTGTTGGCTCCCATAATTCCTTGAATATGACTTCTGTCCAGGCTTAATGAATACGTTTATCCAGTGAGATGGGGATCTCTTATCATCTCTCATTGACTGGAGAGAATTGTGGTTTTCCTGAACATCTTCTTGTAAAGCCTGCTTGACCCACAACACTGTGTGATCTGCCTTTCAGACCTCAGTGACCATCTGCTGGAGGTGGTTGGGCTGGATGGAGCTATGGAAATGGGCCAGATCTACACGGGGCTGAAGAGTGCAGGTTCCCGCTTGGCCCAGTGTTCCTCCGTGACCATCAGGTAGGCACTGTTCTTTAATGGACAATTTAACAATGTCCTTTGTTTTTAACTGTGCGTACCTTGTATACTTATTAGTGTGGTGGTCAAATGACCCCCGTGACCTGCATGGCAGGGGGATCACCCTCATCTAGCAGTGGATTGACAAAGGGCTGTGCGTGAAGATTATATATATTTTCTCTGGCATGGTTTGTTCAATATATATGAATATAATGTCATCGTAATAATGTGACACAGCTCAGTATATTTGGGAGAATGGGACCCTCTGAGTTATATTTGGAACTCTTAAAATACTAGACGAAGAGTGTTGGCGCAGTGGTGAGTACACCGCGCCATGAACCCAGACATGGCTAACAACATTGGTGAGTGACATGTGAACCATGCCTGCTGCTACCCACCCATCACCCCACCCTTCACCAACCTGCATTGAACATGATATATAATGGTCAAACAACTTAGTTGCAAACGTGGTCTAAGGAGGCCTTCATCCAGAAGTATATTTACAGGCTGTAAGTTGTTTATTTTGCTGTTTCAGCATTAATTTTCACATGAGCT
>NW_026890930.1:0-35002 GCF_015708825.2 Lethenteron reissneri
TCGAGTCTCGACGTCGATGCAAGTCAGTCAAGTCACATGACTCGAGTCCACACCTCAGAGGTGGGACAAAGTCATTGTTATGCAAGTCCAAGTCGAGTCTGAAGTCATCAAATTCATGACTCGAGTCTGACTCGAGTCCAAGTCACATGACTCGAGTCCACACCTCAGAGGTGGGACAAAGTCATTGTTATGCAAGTCCAAGTCGAGTCTGAAGTCATCAAATTCCATGACTCGAGTCTGACTCGAGTCCAATTCACATGACTCGAGTCCACACCTCAGAGGTGGGACAAAGTCATTGTTATGCAAGTCCAAGTCGAGTCTGAAGTCATCAAATTCATGACTCGAGTCTGACTCGAGTCCAAGTCACATGACTCGAGTCCACACCTCAGAGGTGGGACAAAGTCATTGTTATGCAGTCCAAGTCGAGTCTGAAGTCATCAAATTCATGACTCGAGTCTGACTCGAGTCCAAGTCACTGACTCGAGTCCACACCTCAGAGGTGGGACAAAGTCATTGTTATGCAAGTCCAAGTCGAGTCTGAAGTCATCAAATTCATGACTCGAGTCTGACTCGAGTCCAAGTCACATGACTCGAGTCCACACCTCAGAGGTGGGACAAAGTCATTGTTATGCAAGTCCAAGTCGAGTCTGAAGTCATCAAATTCATGACTCGAGTCTGACTCGAGTCCAAGTCACATGACTCGAGTCCACACCTCAGAGGTGGGACAAAGTCATTGTTATGCAAGTCCAAGTCGAGTCTGAAGTCATCAAATTCATGACTCGAGTCTGACTCGAGTCCAAGTCACATGACTCGAGTCCACACCTCAGAGGTTGGGACAAAGTCATTGTTATGCAAGTCCAAGTCGAGTCTGAAGTCATCAAATTCATGACTCGAGTCTGACTCGAGTCCAAGTCACATGACTCGAGTCCACACCTCAGAGGTGGGACAAAGTCATTGTTATGCAAGTCCAAGTCGAGTCTGAAGTCATCAAATTCATGACTCGAGTCTGACTCGAGTCCAAGTCACATGACTCGAGTCCACACCTCAGAGGTGGGACAAAGTCATTGTTATGCAAGTCCAAGTCGAGTCTGAAGTCATCAAATTCATGACTCGAGTCTGACTCGAGTCCAAGTCACATGACTCGAGTCCACACCTCAGAGGTGGGACAAAGTCATTGTTATGCAAGTCCAAGTCGAGTCTGAAGTCATCAAATTCATGACTCGAGTCTGACTCGAGTCCAAGTCACATGACTCGAGTCCACACCTCAGAGGTGGGACAAAGTCATTGTTATGCAAGTCCAAGTCGAGTCTGAAGTCATCAAATTCATGACTCGAGTCTGACTCGAGTCCAAGTCACATGACTCGAGTCCACACCTCAGAGGTGGGACAAAGTCATTGTTATGCAAGTCCAAGTCGAGTCTGAAGTCATCAAATTCATGACTCGAGTCTGACTCGAGTCCAAGTCACATGACTCGAGTCCACACCTCAGAGGTGGGACAAAGTCATTGTTATGCAAGTCCAAGTCGAGTCTGAAGTCATCAAATTCATGACTCGAGTCTGACTCGAGTCCAAGTCACATGACTCGAGTCCACACCTCAGAGGTGGGACAAAGTCATTGTTATGCAAGTCCAAGTCGAGTCTGAAGTCATCAAATTCATGACTCGAGTCTGACTCGAGTCCAAGTCACATGACTCGAGTCCACACCTCAGAGGTGGGACAAAGTCATTGTTATGCAAGTCCAAGTCGAGTCTGAAGTCATCAAATTCATGACTCGAGTCTGACTCGAGTCCAAGTCACATGACTCGAGTCCACACCTCAGAGGTGGGACAAAGTCATTGTTATGCAAGTCCAAGTCGAGTCTGAAGTCATCAAATTCATGACTCGAGTCTGACTCGAGTCCAAGTCACATGACTCGAGTCCACACCTCAGAGGTGGGACAAAGTCATTGTTATGCAAGTCCAAGTCGAGTCTGAAGTCATCAAATTCATGACTCGAGTCTGACTCGAGTCCAAGTCACATGACTCGAGTCCACACCTCAGAGGTGGGACAAAGTCATTGTTATGCAAGTCCAAGTCGAGTCTGAAGTCATCAAATTCATGACTCGAGTCTGACTCGAGTCCAAGTCACATGACTCGAGTCCACACCTCAGAGGTGGGACAAAGTCATTGTTATGCAAGTCCAAGTCGAGTCTGAAGTCATCAAATTCATGACTCGAGTCTGACTCGAGTCCAAGTCACATGACTCGAGTCCACACCTCAGAGGTGGGACAAAGTCATTGTTATGCAAGTCCAAGTCGAGTCTGAAGTCATCAAATTCATGACTCGAGTCTGACTCGAGTCCAAGTCACATGACTCGAGTCCACACCTCAGAGGTGGGACAAAGTCATTGTTATGCAAGTCCAAGTCGAGTCTGAAGTCATCAAATTCATGACTCGAGTCTGACTCGAGTCCAAGTCACATGACTCGAGTCCACACCTCAGAGGTGGGACAAAGTCATTGTTATGCAAGTCCAAGTCGAGTCTGAAGTCATCAAATTCATGACTCGAGTCTGACTCGAGTCCAAGTCACATGACTCGAGTCCACACCTCAGAGGTGGGACAAAGTCATTGTTATGCAAGTCCAAGTCGAGTCTGAAGTCATCAAATTCATGACTCGAGTCTGACTCGAGTCCAAGTCACATGACTCGAGTCCACACCTCAGAGGTGGGACAAAGTCATTGTTATGCAAGTCCAAGTCGAGTCTGAAGTCATCAAATTCATGACTCGAGTCTGACTCGAGTCCAAGTCACATGACTCGAGTCCACACCTCAGAGGTGGGACAAAGTCATTGTTATGCAAGTCCAAGTCGAGTCTGAAGTCATCAAATTCATGACTCGAGTCTGACTCGAGTCCAAGTCACATGACTCGAGTCCACACCTCAGAGGTGGGACAAAGTCATTGTTATGCAAGTCCAAGTCGAGTCTGAAGTCATCAAATTCATGACTCGAGTCTGACTCGAGTCCAAGTCACATGACTCGAGTCCACACCTCAGAGGTGGGACAAAGTCATTGTTATGCAAGTCCAAGTCGAGTCTGAAGTCATCAAATTCATGACTCGAGTCTGACTCGAGTCCAAGTCACATGACTCGAGTCCACACCTCAGAGGTGGGACAAAGTCATTGTTATGCAAGTCCAAGTCGAGTCTGAAGTCATCAAATTCATGACTCGAGTCTGACTCGAGTCCAAGTCACATGACTCGAGTCCACACCTCAGAGGTGGGACAAAGTCATTGTTATGCAAGTCCAAGTCGAGTCTGAAGTCATCAAATTCATGACTCGAGTCTGACTCGAGTCCAAGTCACATGACTCGAGTCCACACCTCAGAGGTGGGACAAAGTCATTGTTATGCAGTCCAAGTCGAGTCTGAAGTCATCAAATTCATGACTCGAGTCTGACTCGAGTCCAAGTCACATGACTCGAGTCCACACCTCAGAGGTGGGACAAAGTCATTGTTATGCAAGTCCAAGTCGAGTCTGAAGTCATCAAATTCATGACTCGAGTCTGACTCGAGTCCAAGTCACATGACTCGAGTCCACACCTCAGAGGTGGGACAAAGTCATTGTTATGCAAGTCCAAGTCGAGTCTGAAGTCATCAAATTCATGACTCGAGTCTGACTCGAGTCCAAGTCACATGACTCGAGTCCACACCTCAGAGGTGGGACAAAGTCATTGTTATGCAAGTCCAAGTCGAGTCTGAAGTCATCAAATTCATGACTCGAGTCTGACTCGAGTCCAAGTCACATGACTCGAGTCCACACCTCAGAGGTGGGACAAAGTCATTGTTATGCAAGTCCAAGTCGAGTCTGAAGTCATCAAATTCATGACTCGAGTCTGACTCGAGTCCAAGTCACATGACTCGAGTCCACACCTCAGAGGTGGGACAAAGTCATTGTTATGCAAGTCCAAGTCGAGTCTGAAGTCATCAAATTCATGACTCGAGTCTGACTCGAGTCCAAGTCACATGACTCGAGTCCACACCTCAGAGGTGGGACAAAGTCATTGTTATGCAAGTCCAAGTCGAGTCTGAAGTCATCAAATTCATGACTCGAGTCTGACTCGAGTCCAAGTCACATGACTCGAGTCCACACCTCAGAGGTGGGACAAAGTCATTGTTATGCAAGTCCAAGTCGAGTCTGAAGTCATCAAATTCATGACTCGAGTCTGACTCGAGTCCAAGTCACATGACTCGAGTCCACACCTCAGAGGTGGGACAAAGTCATTGTTATGCAAGTCCAAGTCGAGTCTGAAGTCATCAAATTCATGACTCGAGTCTGACTCGAGTCCAAGTCACATGACTCGAGTCCACACCTCAGAGGTGGGACAAAGTCATTGTTATGCAAGTCCAAGTCGAGTCTGAAGTCATCAAATTCATGACTCGAGTCTGACTCGAGTCCAAGTCACATGACTCGAGTCCACACCTCAGAGGTGGGACAAAGTCATTGTTATGCAAGTCCAAGTCGAGTCTGAAGTCATCAAATTCATGACTCGAGTCTGACTCGAGTCCAAGTCACATGACTCGAGTCCACACCTCAGAGGTGGGACAAAGTCATTGTTATGCAAGTCCAAGTCGAGTCTGAAGTCATCAAATTCATGACTCGAGTCTGACTCGAGTCCAAGTCACATGACTCGAGTCCACACCTCAGAGGTGGGACAAAGTCATTGTTATGCAGTCCAAGTCGAGTCTGAAGTCATCAAATTCATGACTCGAGTCTGACTCGAGTCCAAGTCACATGACTCGAGTCCACACCTCAGAGGTGGGACAAAGTCATTGTTATGCAAGTCCAAGTCGAGTCTGAAGTCATCAAATTCATGACTCGAGTCTGACTCGAGTCCAAGTCACATGACTCGAGTCCACACCTCAGAGGTGGGACAAAGTCATTGTTATGCAAGTCCAAGTCGAGTCTGAAGTCATCAAATTCATGACTCGAGTCTGACTCGAGTCCAAGTCACATGACTCGAGTCCACACCTCAGAGGTGGGACAAAGTCATTGTTATGCAAGTCCAAGTCGAGTCTGAAGTCATCAAATTCATGACTCGAGTCTGACTCGAGTCCAAGTCACATGACTCGAGTCCACACCTCAGAGGTGGGACAAAGTCATTGTTATGCATGTCCAAGTCGAGTCTGAAGTCATCAAATTCATGACTCGAGTCTGACTCGAGTCCAAGTCACATGACTCGAGTCCACACCTCAGAGGTGGGACAAAGTCATTGTTATGCAAGTCCAAGTCGAGTCTGAAGTCATCAAATTCATGACTCGAGTCTGACTCGAGTCCACACCTCAGAGGTGGGACAAAGTCATTGTTATGCAAGTCCAAGTCGAGTCTGAAGTCATCAAATTCATGACTCGAGTCTGACTCGAGTCCAAGTCACATGACTCGAGTCCACACCTCAGAGGTGGGACAAAGTCATTGTTATGCAAGTCCAAGTCGAGTCTGAAGTCATCAAATTCATGACTCGAGTCTGACTCGAGTCCAAGTCACATGACTCGAGTCCACACCTCAGAGGTGGGACAAAGTCATTGTTATGCAAGTCCAAGTCGAGTCTGAAGTCATCAAATTCATGACTCGAGTCTGACTCGAGTCCAAGTCACATGACTCGAGTCCACACCTCAGAGGTGGGACAAAGTCATTGTTATGCAAGTCCAAGTCGAGTCTGAAGTCATCAAATTCATGACTCGAGTCTGACTCGAGTCCAAGTCACATGACTCGAGTCCACACCTCAGAGGTGGGACAAAGTCATTGTTATGCAAGTCCAAGTCGAGTCTGAAGTCATCAAATTCATGACTCGAGTCTGACTCGAGTCCAAGTCACATGACTCGAGTCCACACCTCAGAGGTGGGACAAAGTCATTGTTATGCAAGTCCAAGTCGAGTCTGAAGTCATCAAATTCATGACTCGAGTCTGACTCGAGTCCAAGTCACATGACTCGAGTCCACACCTCAGAGGTGGGACAAAGTCATTGTTATGCAAGTCCAAGTCGAGTCTGAAGTCATCAAATTCATGACTCGAGTCTGACTCGAGTCCAAGTCACATGACTCGAGTCCACACCTCAGAGGTGGGACAAAGTCATTGTTATGCAAGTCCAAGTCGAGTCTGAAGTCATCAAATTCATGACTCGAGTCTGACTCGAGTCCAAGTCACATGACTCGAGTCCACACCTCAGAGGTGGGACAAAGTCATTGTTATGCAAGTCCAAGTCGAGTCTGAAGTCATCAAATTCATGACTCGAGTCTGACTCGAGTCCAAGTCACATGACTCGAGTCCACACCTCAGAGGTGGGACAAAGTCATTGTTATGCAAGTCCAAGTCGAGTCTGAAGTCATCAAATTCATGACTCGAGTCTGACTCGAGTCCAAGTCACATGACTCGAGTCCACACCTCTGGTAATCCCGCTTCTTCATGGTGAATACATGTTATTCCGCAAGCCTCATCATGCACAATTGTAAAAAAAAAAAAATCTTAGTTGTTTTCAAATGTAGTGTTTACAACTCTGTATTGATCAATACAGATTTGTTCTAAGTTTTCTTGTGACTCTTCTTAACATCTAACATGTTTTATTGTAATAAATTAGGTTGAGAGGTTGTTCATGCAATAATCATCAATTGTATACCACACGCTCCCAGGTCACTCGTGAGTGAACCTTCCACTTTCCTGCAGTGGCATTTGAGACATCTGGATCTGCCCTCCGTGTGCTGTGAGCGAGTGTTTTGCTTACCATGCGCCTCCGTGTCTGCCACTATTCAGTCACACTGTCAGATACATTTTTAGTATTCTCAGATTTCTTAGTGAGTGTATAAGAAGTCTTATATTCAGCGGGTCATCTGGCAATATGCTCTTCATGCCTGCAGACGTGCTTTTGGGTGGTGCAGCAATCAACCACTCAATATTAATAACACACAGATGCAAAGATTGACTCACTGGCACTTGTGAAAGTATTCTTCCTCTGGTATTACTGCTGGTGTTTCTTTGTTTGAAAAAAACAACAACACATGCATTGATGACATTATGTTAAAAGGAAAAGTATAGATTAGGCTTCAAATTAGCACGGTTGGCTATGTACGGTGCAAAAGAAGTTTAACATTCATAAATACATACTGGGCAATGGTCTACATTACATAACACATAGCAAGGCCAAAGAGAGTAGATATGGGGCCAAATGAGAATTACATTTTATGATGCTCTGTCGCAACAGATGCATCCCAATCATATTTGAACCATTCTGTCAAATGTCAGTTGAAGTATAATGCTCACGTTTCTTTATTTGATTTGCATTAATTATAACCTCCCCCCATTTGTAATTAACCTGTACATACAGGAATGTGCCAACAACATTTACTGCCTACGATATTCTTCTTCTATGCATTGGCACCATCAGCATTTGTCAAGCCACAGCAACATGGTGTGCTCAAAACACCGCAGAGTGTACACACACACACACACGTTCGCCTAATACATCTGATATGCACGTTGTCCATCAGGTACAGCGTATAGAGCATGAGATAGTTGTTTCACTCTCGACCACCGTATAACATTCAAACATGACACTGCTGCTCAGAAAATGTTTTATGTTTGAGACTTTTGCACATGTCACCCCAATTGAGTGCATGCTTGGTAGATTGAGGAAGTTTATTTAGCTGGAAAATGATTTTGTTTGTGGAGCCTGCACTGAAAGGCAATGCTTCGAAATAGATAAGTTCTATTGTGTGATATTTGTTACGACATTGTAGCTATGCAAACTTAATATATAGTCGATAAGTATTGTGTTATAGTTAAGTAGTGTATATTAGGTAGCAGCTAATCATGTGCAAGAGTTCAACACAACCGATGTCATATGTATCACCGTACCGTGCCGTTATTTCTTTTCTTCTGCCGACTTTCTCAACTGTTGCACCCCCAAGTGCCACTCTTACATCATCACGGCATCTTACTGAGTCACATATATCTTGTGTCAAGGCAACGTTTTGGTGAACAACATTTAAAGCATTTGAAATTAATTTGTTTCCAAAACAAAATCGCAGCGATGATTTTTCCAACTTTACGTTGATTGTGTGGTTTATTATTGCATGATGATATTTTCTTGCATGTGTCTGTAGATTACACCTACTACTGGCACCCACCCCTTGCTCGTTTTTGTCAATCCAAAAAGTGGAGGCAAACAAGGAGAAAAGTAAGAGAGCACTGACAATACATGGCTAAACAAACTCATTTGCTCAAAGAAACCTTTGGATATATTGAATTCCTCCTAATTAATATTTACATAATTAAATTGTATATGTTTGTTCCAATAAAATACATATTATGACACGTACACAGCTTTCATTAAGCTTGCTGTAGTTACCCTTGAAGTTCAATTATAACCTTCATTTTGCCTAAATGGCTTTAACAAAATACATAATTTAATTTTATATGAATAAAAAAATTACTTTGCAACGCAGTATGCATAAATATCTAAGCCGATATGTTTCAAACATTTGTTGCACCGTTTGACAGAGTTAATATTTTAGCTTTATTTTATAGGCTAATCCATCAATTGGTGACAATCTCACGTAGGAATGCAGCTTAATGGTTTTGTAATTCATATTTGTATTATAGTAAGTTCAATTTTTTCAATAAAAGTTCATAAAAAATATTTGAAAGTGTAACATTTTCCATTGGGTATTTGTGTGAACACTATACACATGTATATGTATTTTTTAATAAATGTATTTTGGATGCAGTTAACAAATGTTTTGTTATTGAAAGCAACTACATGTGACATTTTCTACCCAATCACAGACAGTTATAATATGGCACAAGTTATAAAATACATAGAAATCATGGTACATGGCTTGTCTGGTAATTATTAAAGAGAACCGATTTGTAAGTTAATCAGCTTGAATGAATACAGTTTGATTCACTTCAAATTAACTATTATTTAATCAAAATATAAGCAAATTT
This sequence comes from Lethenteron reissneri, assembly GCF_015708825.2. Lineage (NCBI taxonomy): Eukaryota > Metazoa > Chordata > Hyperoartia > Petromyzontiformes > Petromyzontidae > Lethenteron > Lethenteron reissneri. The sequence goes on from NW_026890930.1 coordinate 8,971, forward strand.
TATCGAAATTTATTGTAATTTTCTTATTTTAACACTGAAGAAGACATTGCATGCACAGTACTGTCATTAGTAATTTGAACAAAATGGATATTTTATATTTAAGACTGTTGTAACAGCTATAAAGCATTGTCACAACTTGTGAATATATTTTTTCTAACCAATGATTTGATAGATAGCAAACGTGCATTCCAAATTTTAGGTTTTTCATTAACGTTGTTTCACTCAATTTTTGCAGAATTCTCCGAAAGTTTCAATACCTTCTCAATCCTCGGCAAGTGTATAACCTCAATAAAGGCGGTCCATTTCCAGGGTACGTGAAAATGCAAAGCATACAAAACCACTGAAACAGAATTGCATGGAGGCCCCTGCATGATCCAACCAGTTGTAACTGAATGAGAGCTTCAACTCTACAAGTCTTGGTCTCAATCGTATACTCTGATTTATATACTTATAGTCTCTCTCTCTTAATTTCATGAATCCTTATAGATGATTGGACATCTGTGACAGCAGAAGTTATTGTTAAAAAGTTAGTAGCAGTACAGGGAAAATCTATGAGAAAAGCAAGTTCAGTCGTGCGGGTGCATATGCGCGTGTGCGCGTGCATATATGTGCGTGTGTGCATGGTTGCGTATTTATGTGAGCGGAGTTATATGAAAGCTGGAGCAATTGCTTCATGGTTAACGCACTGCTCACCGCGTTATGGCATCAGTGATCCAGGTTCGATTATTGGCTATGCACAACGCAGACTCTCACTTATAAGAAACGTTACAACGCCGATTTAGTTTAAACTAGCGGGAAGTACCCGGCATTGCTCGGGTCTTAAAAATATTTAAAAACTTCTCTTAAAAATCTAACAGCAGTGCGTATTGACTGTGATGGTACCTGCTATGATTACAGCAGTGCATACTGTGGTGGTACCTGCTATGATTACAGCAGTGCATACTGTGGTGGTACCTGCTTTCACTGCAGTAGTACATGCTGACTCTATAGCAGTTTTTATCGACTCTATAGCACAAAGTACTCACCTGACAGAGTGGTGTGGTGAGGCCTAGTCCCGTGCAGAGCCTCCGGCCTTGCCTAGAATGTCCAGCCGGCCGAGGTGGCACCTTGGCAGGCTGGGCTGCTACACCTGACCTCCCCCCCCCCCCCCAGCTACGATCTCCCCGGCCGCTCTGCAGTAATATCTACGGCCTATAGTGGTAGCATCTAGCGACTGTATAGTAGTAATAACTGCACGCATCAGGGTGGGGGGGACATCACACAGTGAAGAATTAACGTCAGATTTTAGTGTATTTTTTATAGCATTTTTAAGGCGCGTGAGTTGGTATGGTCGTGCACGCGTCATAAATAAATAAATACATGTTAAGCGTGCACAAATCGCACTAAATCGCTAATTAAACAAATTTTAAGTTGACGGATGTGAAAAAGGAATAGCACTTGCTCACCACGGGGCTTACGGCGTGGTACCGGCTATTTATTTTTCACGTAAACCCCACCGTTGGAGAGGCAAATTGTTCGCAAGTGCTTGAAGAGACACAAACCCACAAACAAACCCACAAACAGACAATAGATGTTTCGATTTAAAGCTTTCGTGACTGCAGGGATTCATCTTCTTGGTTCTTTCGGTAAAGTCACGTGACTTTACCGAAAGAACCAAGAAGAGGAGACAATAGATGGTCCGTATAAAAGCATGTTTTGTTGAATGTCAGTGTTTTCAAAATACTTAGCATGCAAATGCCAGGAATCTTGCAGATGACGTCTTGCATTCCATCAAGACATGAACCAATGATAGAGCACTCACTGTTCAGCCACTGGTCTATAAGAAACATTTTGCAGATGTGACCCATATCGTTAAAGCCATTTCATGAGAACATAGCTCTTCATTTCTTGCATGTGGTAGACTCACATATACTTTTGACAAATTAACACATCGTGTAATGTTTTCCTTAATTTAGTGGCATTTAGTCTTCATACTAATGGGCCTAGTTCTGTTACTAAGCTGCTGGTATGACACACGATGGTAAAAACTATAGTTGGATGATTCTCATAATTTCTAGCCTGGAGTCGCCAGCCCAATCTTAGTATCAAATACAATTGTCTCTGGGATGGTGGGATTGGCTGCATTATGGAATCGCTGTGAGGGACCAGGCTGTGGGGAGTCCAGCATGATATTCAGGCAAGAAGGGTGGGCCCTTGGCACCTGGAGGGCCTATTGAAATCACGATGGAAATTCATGGCGATGCCTATGTAATGTTTCAATGGCAATTGTGGTGATATTGGCTGGCGGGTATTGGTGTTGATACTAGCCAATAAACGTATTACCTAAGTATCTGCCATATATTTTAAATACGTTTGGTGCTGCCGGTCTGCTGGAATTGACTGCAATACCTGCCGACCGGTATTGATCGGAATATCCTTTGAAATAGAATTTGCCTGATTCCCAGCATGATCCTGATGTGGTGTTCAGGCAAGACGGGAGGGCGTGTGGGGCATGAATGGCCTAGTGGAGGCTGGCCTGGGCTTGGCTCTTACCCGTGCCAATGCATGGCTGGGATGCACAGAGCAAACACAAGCCCAAGCTACACACACAGAAACTTTAAATGTAAAGCCTCGAACATATACTGAGGAGCTCCGTGCATATGTAGCCTTGGCTACAGCCTAGCATACACATGGAGCAGCTATGCTTATATTGACTGACTATACAGTGCATTGTATGTGAGATCGTCCCTTAATTTATGCAAATTTTTTGACAGATTGAACTTCTTTCGTGACGTCCCCGATTTCCGAGTGCTCACTTGCGGTGGGGACGGCACTGTGGGCTGGGTTTTGGACTGCATCGGTACGTAACAAATGAATGAATTTCCTATCGGCACTGCAGAATCATACGTCATTATGACAACTTTGTCAAAATAGCGTTCGATGTAGTGGATGAGTTATATCTGTACTGACACCACTTTTTTTTCCAGACAAACTCTCTCTGCCAAAGCGTCCACCTGTAGCAGTCCTTCCTCTTGGCACAGGGAATGATCTGGCTCGGTGTCTGCACTGGGGTGGTGGTAAGCGACGGTCCTCCAATGCTCACATTGACAAAACCTACATGCACTGTAATCTATTAATATGGTTCTAGATTTGAAGCTTTCGTGACTGCAAGGATTAATACTCTTAGTTCTTTCGGTAAAGTCACGTAGGTAAACAATGAAATTAAAATTAATAAAAAATAAAATAATAAAAATCACGACGTTTCGGAGGCAACACAAGTCTCCGTCATCAGGTGGGACCGTCACAGCCAGATTTGCTGCATCACAGCCAGATTTTCTAATGCAGCCAATCTGGCTGTGACTGTCCCACCTGATGACGGAGACTTGTGTTGCCTCCGAAACGTCGTGATTTTTATTATTTTATTTTTTATTAATTTTAATTTCATTTTTTACCTACATAGTGACTTTACCGAAAGAACTAAGAGTATTAATATGGTGTCTGTGCTATCCTGTCCCGTTACCTGTTATTGGACCTTTTTCTTAGACATCATTCGTTTTCTGGACTGTGGCACCCTGTGTTGTGTGTATGTACAGGTGCCTTTCATGATTCCATTCCCCTATGTATGCATGTTGAGCATTGTTCGCATCATGCGTATCCGACTGTGTGAATCGGAGGTGGCGGAACAGGGGGGACAACAAAAAATGTCAAAAATGGGTTTCTTCTTCAGTTTCTTATTCCTCTTGAAATGTTCCTTTGTTTCCCTCAATGTGTTTTTTTTATTCTTGTTTGCATTGTAAAGGTCTTTGAGATGCCATTTTAGTGTTTAAGCACTCAATAGCACGAATCCATTTCCAATGCTAACTAAAATGCCTTGAACATATTAATGTTCATATATTTGGGATACACCATTTCTACTGCAACAAACTTCATTAACCATTGAAATAACAGTTTGTTGTGAGTATTCTGATAGTCATTAAATAATTTACAGCCCTTTTGTTAACTTTCTGCTGGAGATTTCTACACCATGTCGATCACGAGGGGTGTTTAACTATACTTCACCATGTTTGTCAGTGCAGGTTGATGAAGGAGGCATCTAGGACTTGGTTCATATTTCACTCGCCAATGATGTTAGCCATTGCCGGGAATCGAACTCAGTTTCCTTTGGTTCATAGTTCAGTGTACGAACAACCACTGTGGGAACGGTCTACTCCTGTGAATATTATTCTTAAAATTCTGTTATGTTTAGTTGCAGGCCGAGTGAGATTGGGCTTTGGCACAGCACACAATGCCCTGCTTTTACAGACAAAGCGCAATGAGGCGGCACTTATCTCTATCAGTAGCAAATGGTGGAAATTTCACGCAATTCTGGTGGAGGGACCATTATCTGCACATTGTTACCACTCTACACGTCCTACAACGTGGTATTTATTTTATCGCCCTCAAAGGGATGGCAGGCTTAAGATGTTGGTCTGTTTCAGGTTATGAGGGCGGCAGCCTGCGCAAGACCCTGAAGGACGTGGAGAACAGCACTCCGCTCATGCTGGACCGCTGGAGTATCGAGGTCGTTGCCACGGATCTCGACGAAAAGGGCGACCCTGTACCTTACTCCATCATCAACAACTACTTCTCCATCGGCGTGGCAAGTCCCACCCTCTACCACCACATCGTCACATGCGCACACATTTTCACGGCAGCTCTTATTCTGGCATATTCCTTGTCGTATGGATAGACTGGCCCCCTCCCTGCCTTAGGAATGTAGGATTTCAGCCACAGACTCTACCACCAACAGAGATTAGCACCTGACTATGCCTGCTTGTGCATGATGCCTTGACATTTTTTACTATTTCTTGAATCCCCAGCCTTATTTTAAGATTTTGAGTGTCTGTAGGTGTTCACCTTTGATTATATGAGGTGTTGCCCTTCTAATCACGATCATTATTCCATGGCGTCTGCATGCCTCCTTCACGCACCCTTACATGGTAGGACTTGACTATTATCCCAACTCTGGCTTTGCTGCCATTGACGTGTGTCCTGGTGTTTACGTTTTCAAGTTTATTTTTATGATGCACCAGGTGGGAAGTCAAACAAATGTACAGCAATGAAGTAAACAGCAATCAGAACAAACCTAAAATAAAATAAAAATAAAACTACCGTATAACGCAAGGAATCTGAAATATTACATAAACACAAATCAATGTTAATCAAAGGTAAATATGAAGTTCGCTGCAGTGAAAAGTGGATTAGGTGGATTGTCTCCTGACTGATCATAGGACTAATTACAAATCTAGGCTTCAGGAAAATTAAGCAGATATAGGTTGACTATTGTACAGTAAAATCTTGGATTGCGAGTAACTTGGTCTGCGAGTGTTTTGCAAGACGAGCAAAATTTTTAAATAAGTATAAATTTGATAAACGAGCGAGGTCTTACAATACGAGAAGTACGGACACGCTTTGTCTGCCGAGCGTCACGTGATCACAACTGATATACGAATGCTTTGATATACGAGTGCTTTGGATTACAAACACGTTTCCGGAACGAATTATGCTCGCAATCCAAGGTTTTACTGTACTATCATGTAAACCAACACGGGATACAGCAATGTTTGTAAAGACTACAAAGGGAGCTGTGAAGGGCAGCAGGGAGATTCTCTCCTGCTACCCATAGGATCCTCTTTTACGTTGTTCTAGTTTGCCAGTTTGAGCCTCGGGATCTTCACTGTGACAGTTTATTTTTTCTTTGAATTCTAATCGCTTAATTGCTGCACCCTATCTTAATTGTTTTGCCTGTGCCGTGTTTTGTGACACGCAGGGTCACTGCACAATAAATAAATAAATGCGGATTGGGCAATTTGAAACGACCCACAGTACACTTATCTTCTTCTTGGTTCTTTCGGTAAAGTCACGTAGAATGGAAATAATAAAATAATAAAAATAAAATAATACAATAATTCTGAGAATTCTTTTATTATGTTTTCTTTTTAATAAAATAATTCTGAGAATTATTTTATTATGTTTTATTTTTATTATTTTATTATTTCCATTCTACGTGACTTTACCGAAAGAACCAAGAAGATGAATCCCTGCAGTCACGAAAGCTTTAAATCGAAATTTATACACTTATCTTCATTGTCTGACCCTAACCGTCGTTATTTGTCCAAGTTGTTCTTATTGCGATGCACACACTCGGGTATCTTCCCATCGTGCACGGTGGCCGACGACTCACCGCCGCGTGCCGATCGCTTCCCGTGCCCCACCAGTAGGCGGCGCTCTCTCTGGCTTTCGAGTAATTTTGAAATATTTGGTAACAGACAAACACTCGTGAATAGACGCTGTCTTTGCGACAGACCCGTTCTTCACCTGAGGACGGCTGCTTGCGTTGTGGCCGAAACGTCGTGAGAATTATTTTATAATGTTTTATTTGTATTACTTTATTATTTCCCTTCTACGTGACTTTACCGAAAGAACCAAGAAGACACTCGTGAATAGTTTGCATTCCCGCAGGTGACATTCAAAGATTAATAGCTTCCATTTGATATAAAACTTATGTCTGTAACGTGTGGATGAAGGAGATTTGGATCCAAATATGAAAGAAAATAACCCCGCCCGCCCCCATCAAATCTATTTCTCTATATGAGAGGAACTAAATATAGGGAGGACCACCAGAATGACGATGACTCCCGAGTTGAGCTCAACACATTTGCTGCTATGGCACACAGTGAGAATGGGCAATCGCGTATTTCTGGATTAATCTTCCCCGTTCTTCTCGCTTGTGCATTCACACTTCTCCAACATCCTGTCATGGGCATATCATTTCGAGTTTCCAGACGATGCAGTATTATTACAGCAGGTGGTGCTCCAGCTACAAATGTGGTGGCCTGGATTTTCTTGGAAGTTATTCACATTGAAGAAAAGTAATACTTCCTTGTGAGAATATTCGACATGCGAGGTTTCAGTACAACAAACTTTGGATTGATTACCATTATTTTAATGGTTACCATTATTTGAATGGTAATAAAAAATTTACTAAGATAATAAATCAAATCACTAAAACATTACATTTATCAATCTTTGGTACTATATAAATGCTAATTAAATTGTCCCTTCAAGATATTTATTCTATTTAAGTCAATGTTTTATTTTCATACTGTACACCATAACATGTAATTTTATTTTCAATACAAATTATTTTTATTATAATATGAATGCTAAGCTATGAAGTGTTTATAGTATGAAATAATAAGTTACGAAGGCTGGGAACGCATCCTCATAGTACAAATGTCATAACATATTCAGTATACGAAGTTTAAACATACGAACGAAGCTCCAGAAACGCATTTACCTCGAATATGGAGGTGTTACTGTATATATTTTATTCTTTGAAATCGTAGTGATTCAGAATATATTGAAATGCTTAATATAGTTCCATAGAGAGTCAAGTGAGACTAAACAGTGAACAATAGCAGCAGTTCTTCCACTTGCAAACAAAAACTTGTAGTCGTAGTAAAACAGGCAGCTTCGTGATGCTGATTTACTTATGTTATGTTGACTAAATGAAAGGAGCCATACTTTACTAGTTTTCAAACATTTCGAGTTGATGTAGTTTGGGAATTATAACTTTAAGCCACTGTTTCGCATGTTGGTGTCGTAAAATTGCAGTCTTGGGTCCTCAAGACCAGCCCTCGCCCTCAATGCCAGCTTCAGGACATTTCCTTAGGTCTTGTCCTTGACCCCTATCCTCGGGTGTGTGGCCTCGGTCCAAGAACTTGGCTTCGAGGTCCTGGCCTTGGCACTGGCCTCAGCCTAGAGGATGCAGCCTTGACTGGCCTTGACACTGACCTTAATCTAAAAGACTCCTGGCTTTGACCTTGGCTTGGCCTTGTGGCTCAGCCTCGGTCTCATAGGTCCTGGCCTTGAATCCAAGAATGGAAAATTTACAAGCGACAGGTCACAAACTCTAAGCCATTAAGGCCGAGAGATAATATACAGCCACAATGTAATGCGCTCAGTGCAATGATTACGACTGTTACGCAAAATCCAGTTCTTTAAAACATGAGGATTAATGACGGATTCCAAATCTTAACTTTTTTCCCCAGTGAAAATAAAAGCTAAAGGTCTTAATGTGTGTCTGATGCATGACACGGCGTTTAATTTTATGTTCAAATGAGCATAAGTTTAATTTTCAGTGCAAATGGATGGCAATATCTTGAGACCTCGATGTGGGCTGAATATTTTATTTCTTGGGGAAGTTGTAAAATGACTAGTATTCATCACAGTGTGTGTGGTAGCAACAAAGGGCTGTGGTAAATTGTGTACAGGCTGTGCTTTGTTTTATTGCCTCGTTCTCTGAAGTTTTAAATTCAAGTTGGACTCCTTTTGTTGACAACAGCTGTAATTTGTTGTGTGTCAGGATATATTATGATGAGCATCCTTATTTGTATCATTATGTATCTGCCCAGTAACTCTATGCTGTTATCATGTAGAAATGTGTGTTTGTGTGTAGTTGTGTATTTGATGAGTATAGTATATGAGACAGAAAGAGTGGGGGGGGGGGGGTGCAGAGACAACAGAGTGATTTGCAGATCGCACTACGAACCCATTGACCTGAGTTAGATTCCTCGCCATGGATGACATCTGTGTCAAATGGTATCGGAACGTGTCCTGGGCCTCCGCGAGGTTGGCTCGCCCTCAAAGGAGTACCAGCTGCAGTATAAATACCGGCACTGGATAGACATGCGTGCTGCTGGCTGCACCACCAATATGCAGGCTTTAACAGCAGCACATCCACCGAGAGTCTATGCACTATCTGGGGGATTCTTTGGCATATTTTATGCTCACACGGGTGTTTTTGTTGTTGGATCTTCTTTAGAATAAGAATCTGTATTTATACTCGAGGAATCTGATGATCTATGAAGCACTTTTTCACAGCTGTTTTAATAACAGAAGCATTTGTCTAGCAAGCCATATTTTTTTCTGAAGAGCCTTGTAATATAATAATGAATTCAGGGCTTGCCTTCTTAAACAAATGCTCCTGGAAAATGTTGGTCCAAGGAACCTTTTGGTTGATTGTGCCTAAATGTCATTTTCCTTTTGGCTACGAAGCAGACCCTTTATATTTATGCTGTATCAACAGTGAATTCTAATAATATAGATTATGAGAAACGTTTAATATTGATAAAATGTCAGGCTATTAATTCAGTTAAACTCCTTTTTTCAACAGTGTCCTACTGCATATACATCACAAAACACACATTTTTCACATTATGGAACTGGCATTACATTTCTAAAATTAATCCGAATGTATCAAATACACATTTTATGTTACAAATGTAAAAGTCGGTGTTCAGCGTGAATATATATTTTGTTTCATAAACAGACACAACTTGAATGCAGGTAAAATTTTGTGAATACAGGTAAAGTTTTGTGAAACCAGTTTCACGTGTAGATTTTCACAGCCACTCATAATTCATGCATGGCCTTCAGGGTTTAGTCGTGAGATGAGCATTTCTTTCACTTGCACTTTTGCCATGCACTACCGCGGGCATCTTCAGGAGTTGAATTAAGGGGCATCACCTGGCCCACACCCTGATTATATGTTATCTGCTTTGTCCTGATTATTCCGCAAGACTCATGTGGTTGGATAATAACTGGCTGGTCACCTCCCCCTATTTTGATTGGTTGAAAATACACCACAACCTTTCAGGAGGGTAGAATTGTAGGAGTCTTGGGGGGCCCAACAGGAAAAGCAGAATTAATAGGGTGGACACCAGATGACATTCCTCACTTCAACGCCTGAAAAGTGTGACAGGCGGAAAGAAATGCCCAACGTTCGGCCTGACCCAGAACGCCAAATTTGAGGTTAAAACCAGTTTGGGTAATGAAGGAAGCATCTGTTCATTCATCTAATCCAAATGACACGAGCAAAAGTTATTGACTGGGAATACTTGTGGAATAACATTTCCTGATATCATGTTTATTTCTTACTTTCCCCACATGAAACTCTCTTTGAAATCCAAAAAAGTGCACGTGTATTTTTAGTTTGTATTTTGGTGACATTTCATGTTTTTAAAAGCTGGACATTACTAAGTTGAGTACAAATGTCACTAAAAGTGGTAACTTTATAAAACCATCATCATTTTCACGTAGAAGGGAAATAATAAAATAACAAAAATAAAACATAATAAAAAATTATCACGACGTTTCGACGCTTTAAATCGAAATTCATCATCATTTTGGATGAAAGAGATCATAGACATTTTATTAAAACTTGCTTACCTTATTTGTGCCTAGGAAGTTACCCAGAGCAAAAAAAATGGCACTTGTCCCCAGGGTTGTTGTATTTTTGTTTCTCTTGTGATGGGTTTTATTGTCATTTACAAATTTGAACTAGTGACGCTGACATGGCTATTAACCCACTGAAACAGCCATCCATGCATGCATACTTTGTAGTAACCATTAAACAATCATAAATAATACTGTCATTATTGATTGTTTACCCAAGAGAGCTTGACTGCATGTAAACATTATAATTCAAGCGCGCATTGCTTGGAATTTTTGGTCAAATAATGCAACATGGAGTGCCGGTAAGAAACCTGCATATAAGTGAAGCACACTCAAACTCCACACAAGCAGGCTAGGATTCTACTCAGTGTACTGCCACACCTATAGGCACCTTACAACCTATGCAGTGTCATATTTCATATATGATCCCACGATGACCAACACATCCTGTCCCAAATCAGTGGATTACAGGTGTTTTCCATCATACTCAGTTGGGCTTTGTAAAATGCTGAAGGTGCCGTAATTCAAAGCACATTGTATGCTAAGCCTAAAAACCCCGTAAAAAAATGACATCCCAATTGTGTTATCAATCATGTCATGTTAAGTGTAAACCACATTAATATTTTCTAGACATTAGATAGTTGATTTCAATCACAATGTGTCATGGAGCTGTCCATCAAACCCAGTGTCCCTGCAGAATGTTTATATTTCCCACAGCATGTTGCGCTCATTTTCTTCATCAACATGATTGATGAATGATGAGCTGGGAACACCCACAGGATAGGAACACTCGTGTGTTTGGAGCAATCGCAACATAAGTTCAATAGTACTACTCATTGCAGTAGCTGTCAAACTAATATACGTAGACCTCAATCCAACAAAGTAGATTTGGACCTTTGTCCAGCAACATCAGCTGTACTCGTTGAACGAACGTACAATGGGACAATGACAACTCGTATGTTGGGCACGTGATATTGCTTATCTCACAAAATGACTTGCATGTGTCGTGGGTTGTAAATCCGAGTTTCTCGTCCCTTGTGAACAACACAATGCATCCCACTTTGCACTATACGGCATCACAAATAACTCTGCAACGCAACGCATGTGATATTCATTTTTATATTTCTGACAATTTATGAGTATATTTGTGTAATATTATGGATGTGGCTGTCCTCGATCGAAGGACATTGTGTCCTGATAATTGGTTCTTTACCCTTCTATCTGGCAACAAAACTGACACCTTTTTGCAAGGAGTCATGTTTGCATAGACCGCAATACCTGCAGTCATAAATACAAACAAAAGACATAACTCTGATAATGTGCACTGTCCTTGAAGTTGATTGGTCCACACCCGAGACAGCTTTCCTTCGAGCCTAGTCTCATATGGGTTGGACCAGATGACGCCAAAAGGCGCACAACTCAAGGACAATGCACCATCAGAGTATGAGAGCTCGGGGCAAGCATCTACACTATTGGGACCTCATTTGCCAGTAAAAATATGATAATTGGTTCTTTACCCTTCTATCTGGCAACAAAACTGACACCTTTTTGCAAGGAGTCATGTTTGCATAGACCGCAATACCTGCAGTCATAAATACAAACAAAAGACATAACTCTGATAATGTGCACTGTCCTTGAAGTTGATTGGTCCACACCCGAGACAGCTTTCCTTCGAGCCTAGTCTCATATGGGTTGGACCAGATGACGCCAAAAGGCGCACAACTCAAGGACAATGCACCATCAGAGTATGAGAGCTCGGGGCAAGCATCTACACTATGGGGACCTCATTTGCCAGTAAAAATATGATAATTGGTTCTTTACCCTTCTATCTGGCAACAAAACTGACACCTTTTTGCAAGGAGTCATGTTTGCATAGACCGCAATACCTGCAGTCATAAATACAAACAAAAGACATAACTCTGATAATGTGCACTGTCTCGGGTGTGGACCAATCAACTTCAAGGACAGTGCACATTATCAGAGTTATGTCTTTTGTTTGTATTTATGACTGCAGGTATTGCGGTCTATGCAAACATGACTCCTTGCAAAAAGGTGTCAGTTTTGTTGCCAGATAGAAGGGTAAAGAACCAATTATCATATTTTTACTGGCAAATGAGGTCCCCATAGTGTAGATGCTTGCCCCGAGCTCTCATACTCTGATGGTGCATTGTCCTTGAGTTGTGCGCCTTTTGGCGTCATCTGGTCCAACCCATATGAGACTAGGCTCGAAGGAAAGCTGTCTCGGGTGTGGACCAATCAACTTCATGACAGTGCACATTATCAGAGTTATGTCTTTTGTTTGTATTTATGACTGCAGGTATTGCGGTCTATGCAAACATGACTCCTTGCAAAAAGGTGTCAGTTTTGTTGCCAGATAGAAGGGTAAAGAACCAATTATCATATTTTTACTGGCAAATGAGGTCCCCATAGTGTAGATGCTTGCCCCGAGCTCTCATACTCTGATGGTGCATTGTCCTTGAGTTGTGCGCCTTTTGGCGTCATCTGGTCCAACCCATATGAGACTAGGCTCGAAGGAAAGCTGTCTCGGGTGTGGACCAATCAACTTCAAGGACAGTGCACATTATCAGAGTTATGTCTTTTGTTTGTATTTATGACTGCAGGTATTGCGGTCTATGCAAACATGACTCCTTGCAAAAAGGTGTCAGTTTTGTTGCCAGATAGAAGGGTAAAGAACCAATTATCATATTTTTACTGGCAAATGAGGTCCCCATAACATTGTGTCCTGTTACACGTTACGCTGAATCGGCCAGGACAGCGCTCACCGAGTCTCAAGAGCCCATTTTAGGAGGGTCCTGCCAGGTTTTCGCAGGAAGGGGGCGATGTTTGCAGGGGATTGTTAAGCATTGGACATGTTGTTTGGCCAACACCAGTTAACATTTGTACATGTTTCTTTAGCTGTGGGAATAAAACGGAGAACCCGGAGGAAACCTATTCAGTCAAGATTTGGGTCTGAATTGCTTTGCCTTAAAATAAGGTGAAGACTTTTAGGTGAATTATCAATCCTCTTGATTGTCATATGATTGTTTTTGTTATCCGGCATACAGAACAAACATAAATACACAGACATGTAATAATCGATAACAAAACCGCAATTTACGAATGTACAAATATATGGATAGGTGAAAAATTACCGTACTACATACATAAATGGATAATTAAATGTTGATTAGGTAAGCATTATTTTACAATATAGTACAAACGTATTCTTAGGTTTTTTCGGTAAAGTCACATGACTTTACCGAAAAAACCTAAGAATATGAATCCTTGCAGTCACGAAAGCTTCAAATCTAGAATAGTACAAACGGTTAGAACACAGTATATACATGATTTTTAGAACGTGGCGACATCATATGCATCACATACTCCAACTGTGTGGGCTAGAGAGAGGAAAAAAGAGATGGAAACATTTGAATAAAAATAAAAATGGCAATTATTGATTTATGGGAGCGATTTTACATATGATTGCTCATGGAGGCTGGCCTAAAGCATTGCATTAAGTACTGTGGGTCACAATGTTTCAAAGTGGCAGTAAGTATAGGTGATACATCTGGAAGTCTGGGGATGTGTGGCATCGGGCAGAGGAGTGGGTCATTCCCTCACGTTACTGGCTGACCACAGCATCCTGAGGCCCGACCCTGTTGTCTCAAGGTTGGTCGTGGTGACATGGCTTTTTCACCAGCTACCAGAATTAATTGCAGCCGTCATTGAATAATATCTGTTTAGCTAATGCAGGGCTGTGCTTGAGCACGTGTGTGGGCATTGGGCATAAAAGTATATTTGTGAAGTACATTATGGGAGAAAATGCACAATAATATTATATTTACCGGCATATACTAAATTAATAAAATATATCACACTGCCATTACAACATGTAAATAAAAACAAAACATTAACTCCTGTGTAAATAATGAATACAAAATGAAGTCATTTATACGACGTAACCACTTATTTTCATTTACGAGTCCGCTAAAGGGACTGTGGATTTTTGGAAATAAATACATAAATACATAATAATCAACACTGGGAGTGTTCGGCATAGAGTTGGCAAGTATGATATAGCAAATGCATGTGCTTGAAAAGTTTATACTTTAAATATTTGACTATCATTGCACTAAAGCCTCGTCTTAAACAGTGCTTAAACACAGTGCACTTGTGAATGATGGAAAAGATGTACAAATCCCAACTCGTGTATTATTAAATAATAACCTCTCAACATGCGATAGCACCGTGAATCCAAAAAAGTGTATAAATGACTTTAAACAATAATATTAAATATATTCATTAAAATAAATTAACAAAGATAAGAAGAGTGCTATTATTCACAAGCAATGACATCCTCAGGGATGGGTAAGTGATAATTAAATATTTACAATTTCCTGTGCCTTTGACCTTGCAGTTTTCCTATCCAGCACTCCGGTAATCATTACCCGTGCATTGTCCTCAGTGCTGAATATTCCACCAGCGAGACGGGTGAGGATCAGATGTCTTAGCAATCACGGATGCCGCTTTCACAGGTGCCTGTTGCTGCTTCGTAGCAATTCCGGAAGCGCAGATAAACCCACAATCTCTCTCCAGGGTATCTCATTCCTTTTTTTATCCAATACATTTGAATAGCCGCCAACCTTCGTTAACAAAATTATTTGGCACATCCCGTGATGGGTACTGCAAGATCCGACCATGTCTGTCCAGTGCTCGCTAGGCTGCATCGGCTTGCGGTTGCTAAACGAATACATTTAAGGTCGCGCACATTACGCACAAAGTGCTCGCCACAAATGAACCACAATATCTTGCAAATCTTGTCAAGGAGCATACACCATCACGCAGATTCTGGTCACCCTCGCAGTGGCTTTTTGCAAGCCATTGAACAAAGAGGGCCAGTCCATCGCGTGCTTTCAGATGCGCTTCTGTGGCTGTCTGGAACCCTCTTCTGATATTAGGAGAGATGCAATTTTAAATCTAGGTTGAAAACTAATTTCTTTAGAACTGCTTTTTGTGTTAACTTTGTTTGTTGTTTTTCCCCTGCACCTCTGATTAGCACGGTTAGCTACATATGGTGCAAAAGAAGTTAAACATACATAAAGCAAGTAGAAATATAACACATTCCTGTGGAGGGAGCTGGTAGGAACGTTGGGTTGCTCGGTCAATGGCCAGGGTCAACAGCGGCGTGGTTTATTCCACAAATATGCCCGACTGTGAGGGCGGGCACAAGCCGGCGTGAGTAGGTTAAACGTTGAGTTTTATAAGGGCACCACGGGGTGACCAGCCCCTCCCCACCTAGCCCCACCCCTCCCACCCCCCACCCAGCCCCACCCAGCCCCTCCCCACCCTTCCCACCCAGCCCCTCCCCACCCTCCCCACCCAGCCCCAGCCCACCCTCCCCACCCAGCCCCACCCTCTCCACCCAGCCCCTCCCTCCCCACCCAGCCCCTCCCTGAACGATGGACGGACACAATAATCCCCTGTGGGCTGGTGGAACCAGGTGGTTCCTACCAGTAAAACTAAATATGAGTGGAAATACATACAGGGCAACTGTACACGTTTAAACATAAAGTGACATGTAGCTGATTTATGTTATCACTGACTGTTTTTATGAATTGTCAAGTGCTGGAATTAATTGTTTCTTGAATAAAAAATATTATAAATTATATAAATGAATATAAATAGAATAGTAGCAGTGCATTATTAATATTATTAAGATGAGATGTAAGGAAGGCAGTGTAATAGAGTTTTACGCTTATCAATACGTGTCACTTGTGGTTAGACTCATACCACACATATGCAGTTGTCAATATCAGGTCAATGTCTTTTTTACATTTATTAGCCAAAAGGGCACATAGCCAGGCACATTGTGTGGTAAATTGCAATATTTATGGTATCCAAGATACATTCATTGCATTTTTTTGAGGAGGTCTATACGTGGAATATATTTCAAGCTATTATGCATACATGGACAATACAGAAGCTTGTGTTGCCTCCGAAACGTCGTGATTTTTATTTTATTTTTTATTTTACTTTTATTAATTTAAATGTTTTACCTACGTGACTTTACCGAAAAAAACCTAAGAATATGAATACATGGACAAGATTGTTCAGCTGTTGTAGACAGATGTTTCGTGTTGAGGGACACTTATGACTCAGGAAAATAAGCAGTGACATTTTCAGGCAATGGTTCTCCGTTGAAGTTAAAATAGTTCATCCGAAGGGTCATAAACTAAACCCTTTTTGCTTGTTTTTCTTTATCACAGACTACGCATTTAACTTTCAAATGACGTTGGCCATAAGTGTTTCTATGTATAATGTAAACACTGGTATTTTTTTTCACACACCAAGGATTCTCTCACGAGCAAATATAAAACCTATTTTGCAGGATGTCCTTTCCTTTCATGCCTACAAAATTGTTAACTTTGAAACAAATATAGGTGACAGCACAGCTCACAATCACCTGCTTCTAGATAAATAACTCACGATAGTTCCTTCAATTCTTTTTAGAGACTTGCTTCGTGTGCAGATATAATAGAAAATCATTCCTTCACACTGGCACACAATTGCTTGCTCATATTCAGAGTGACGGGGTCGTTTTGGACCCACAGTTTATAAGAGAAGACATGCCATATAACGACGCTACTTTAATGTCAAGACATTCTACTTCACATTATTTAGGAGTCAAGAGGCGACTTGAACCAGTCCAGAAACTGGCAAAGCTTTGAACCGTGAGGCAGAAATGCTTTACCTGAAGATATACATGTTATCCAGTTGCAACCAAGCCACATATATGATTAAATAAGAGTGCAAATTATAATAATTGACCGTTTGTTGTTAATCCACTGCTGGATGATGGATTCCTCATACTGTGTTGCTTGCAGGGTGGTTGTTTGACCAAATTCCACACCACATTGTGTGTATTGGTCAAAGACGGGTCCAGGACTAGTACAGATAGCTGTGGCCAGGAATCAAACTCGGGTAGCGATGCTCATAACACAGTACATGCTAACCACTGTGCCACCGTTCGATCTTAATTAGTGCTTATTGGACTTAAAATTAGAATACTAAATTAGAGTGTTTAAATGCACATGACATTATTCATTATATTGGCTCCATATTTTGCATGTCATGGCTCGCCATGTTGGAATTTATACAGGACAGAGTGCACAATATTTCAATTTTTCAGTTTAAAAAAATAAATACGTTGTGTTTTGGTACACGTTATAGGAGCAGACTTGCAAAATCACTGGTACTCGTTGAGTTTTGTCAAATGAGTGACACAAAAAAGTTAAACAAAGCTTAAAAGCTAATTCTATTGCAAGCATGAGCCAGCCCCATCAGTCGACACAGATTTACCAGAGATTTGACAAAGCACACACTGTGGGTAGATTGTGCTTAGAACTGGCCAATTGGCCCAACTCAGGATTGGAAGGTTGTGGATTCAATATTGGTCAGGGGTCGAGACAACGTATCATTTCACTACGGTCAACAAAATGACCATTGCTTTGTGACAACAGTGATTATACTGTGGTCCTGCCAGAGGAATATAGAATTTTCCATCCACCGGCTCAGGGCCACCACCAATCACCCGAGGCTTATTTGAGCAGGGAGACTCTTCAACATTGACGTTTGAATTTAGATGAGATCCAGATCCGATGCGACCACATATCCTCCTGCGTGTCTGATTGAAAGCTGTGTAATGCACTGTGGGTAACTGTTTTGCGTTGTGTGAGCAGGGGCCGTGTACATACTAATCAATGCTGACACCCAAATTTGTAGCAAAATATAATCGCTCTGACATTGCATGAACTGCTTTGATGTAGTGTGATTGTGTACAATAAAAGTTAATGCGGCTGTTTGTACATTGTTAATCAATTTAATGTTCAACATTTACAATGATAATGCACATGTCCAATGTGTTATAATGATATAAATGTAAAACATATATAACAAGATTTTTATACTTTTGAAATGAATGTATATTTTTTGGGCAAGAATAGAATTGCAAGCATGCTTGGTCTAGCT
This sequence comes from Lethenteron reissneri, assembly GCF_015708825.2. Lineage (NCBI taxonomy): Eukaryota > Metazoa > Chordata > Hyperoartia > Petromyzontiformes > Petromyzontidae > Lethenteron > Lethenteron reissneri. The sequence goes on from NW_026890930.1 coordinate 27,256, forward strand.
GTATACGATCACTGTGAGAGATAGGGCATATTATTTTTTGATGCACGATTGTCATTTATTTCTACTCTAAAAGCATAGAGAAGCAGAGTATATTTGAACTGCATAATGTGTTCACTGATAAAAGGAATTGATGGTTAAAACATGTTTCAGATATTGTACAATCAGTACAATATAAAATTGTATATTTTTCAATGAAAGGTGCATACAAATTGACAATTATCGTGGCTTAAATGAATGTTTAAATTAATGTGTTTTTGCATTCTCTTTGTATGCACATTTGAATCATGTTTTAAATTAATTACCAGTTTTATCACTTGAGTGGTGTATGGGGAATAACAAACACAGCTTCTCACTATTTTTGTATTTGTTGATTGGCCTCTGAAAACATTATTGACAGTTTCATTGTTTCTTCACACCTAGGATGCCTCAATAGCTCACAGATTTCACCTGATGAGAGAGAAGCACCCAGAGAAATTCAACAGCCGGTAAGATCACACACATCCTCTAGGGTCCTCATTCAAACAGTCATCGTTATGGTCTAGCCAGGGTGTCATTAAAGTCATTTCAAGAGCTGTGAATATGTATATTAACATTTGTTATATATTTTGATGTCGAAACATTTTTTAAAAGACATGCTTACGAGATTAATTTTATATAACCATGACAACATTTCTCGATTTTTCTGTGTGTACCATAATATTTATAACTTACATTTTTTTGGTAATCCACTGCTGGATGAAGGCCTACCCATGCCATGTTGTTCATGGGTGTTATTTGACCATACTTCACCACACTAGTCATTGCAGGTTATTTCATAACCAGTTCCAATATCACCTCACTATTAGCTCTGGCCAGGAATCAAACTCAGATCTCTGAGTTCATAGAGCAGTGTGCTAACCACTATGCCACCATTCCACTCCATGAGCGTGCAAATATTCCATACAGTTGAATTTGGATAGCAGGGATCGCTACTTATTTATAGACAAAGAAACGACTATACTGGTTCATCTTCCAGATACACCTATTTTTAAATTATGATCCTGTATCCATTACTTTGAAGAAGCAAGGACATGTTGTTTAACGCATCTAACGTTATATAGTAATTTATTCCAAAGTTAATGGGAAAGTGGTTACAATTTTTTATTTTCAGTAGCTTACTTAGTAATTACTATTGATAATTCCTTTTGTATTTATCACCTTCCAAGCGCTTGTCTAAATTTAACACGCCTGCTTTTGCATGCATACATTGGCTGGTACTGTACGCATAACAACTGTGGCCATCTTGCCAGTAGAGCTTCACATAGTGTGTATGAGCCATTCTTTTTTAAGGTTTGAAAGTGGTTGCGAGAAGACCTGTGTATTCGTCACTTTATAATAAAAACAGCATTTCATGAAAGTGCGTTCATGGCTTGAAGTTTGGAAAGTTTAAACAATGTTGTGGCAATGTATTTAGTAAAACAAAAACAGTTGGTTTAGCAATTGAATGACTTAAACAAAAAAACTGCAAATCAGGTGAAACGTGTTTTACTTTTGTGATTCGCTTTTATGCCCCACCAAAATAATGTATCGTCATCAGAAGCAATACGGCTCGCCAGAATATAGAATGTTTATTTCACATTTTGACTTCAAACTTTCGTGACTGCAGGAATTAATATTCTTCGGTTCGATCGTAACACAAGCGGACGACTGCTTGTGTTGCTTGCTACAGCAGCCCTTTTGCCCACTTCAGCAATTGTTTCTTGCTCTGGTTGTCCCACCTGATGGCGGCGCTTTTGTTGCACCCGAAACGTCGTGATTTTATTTTATTTGATACCTACGTGACTTTACCGAAAGAACCAAAGAGTATGGATCCCTGCAGTCACGAAACTTCAAATCTAGATTAGTCACTTTATTTTTATTTTTTCTATCTACGTAACTTTACCAAAGAACCAAAGACTATGTTTCTTTAACATGTTTCATTGTTATGTAAGCCTTATTAGCAATCATTGTAAATATACTTAAACCACTACTGGCCTCAAATACATTAAACACCAAGTTGTGATCAAGACCCTAAGTTATCCGTTGAAAGGCTAATTTCTCTGCTCCAGCAGCTGCCCCAGCAGACCCACCTCTCTCTCTGCCCCCCCCCCCCGTCTATTCAAGGCCTCGACACAGAGGCATTGTGTCTCTGTGTGTCTATGTTGTGTGTCTCTCTGTGTGTGTCTATGTTGTTGTCTCTCTCTGTGTGTGTCTGTGTTGTGTGTCTCTCTCTGTGTGTGTCTGTGTTGTGTGTCTCTCTCTGTGTGTGTCTGTGTTGTGTGTCTCTCTCTGTGTGTGTCTGTGTTGTGTGTCTCTCTCTGTGTGTCTGTTGTGTGTCTCTCTGTGTGTGTCTCTGTGTTGTCTCTCTCTCGGTTTGTGTGTCTGTCTCCGTGTCTGTGTTTTGGTCTCTCTCTCAAATGTAGTTCTACCTGATGACGGTTACTTGTGTTGCAATCGAAACCTCGTACTCTATGATTTTATTAATTTTAGTTCTACGTGACTTTACCGAAATAACCAAAGAGTACAGATATTTATACTTTTCTTAAATGCTATGCACATTACGTTTTTTAAGTTCACACCAGTTACAAAAATCAGACATATATACAAAAAAATATTGCACCTACATTCTATTCTGGGGGATATATATTTTTTCAGAGAATCTAGTCATGAAACTGGTAAATAATGGCATCTTAAATGCCACAGGACTCTTTATTTTAACACGCACTGTCACACAGGCGAGAGAGAACGGAACGTGATCGAAGCACAACCGTTGGATCATCATGCAGCTGCAAGGCATGACTGGGAAAGCCAGTGAGAGTAATCAAACCAACTTAACCTCTGAAGCTAAGTGTACGTTGTTGGCCGCCCATGGCTCAGCTGTCATGCTCCCATCTACAACACTTTGGGTGTTTGTAGCGTTGATAGCTAGAATGCCGATAAGCTCTCATGAAATGTATTTGTATCTCCCCATTCAGCAGACTGCCCATATTGTTGTTCTTTAATACCTGTTAAGATATAGGGTTGAACAAACATGTTCAGTTTAAACACGTAGGCTTTCGCGACCAATGTTATTCATAATCAACGTTTTTGGGTTTAGATCGCGTTATTATAAATGTGTCGGGTGGTGGAGGGTTACGACACATTTATAAATAACGCGATCTAAACCCAAAAACGTTGATTATGAAAAACATGTTCAACTTGAAAAGTTACAGTTTTCTATTTCATATATGTTCTTACCGTGTATCAGTTTACCCTCCAATAACTTTTGTGGACTCAAGAAAAAAGTGCACAACAGTTACAGGCTTTGCAACTTCTATTATAGAAGATAGAGAATTATAAATTAACTTGGTGATATTTATGCATGTCAGAGGTTCTCCAAGTTAAATATAAAAGTGTCTCATAAAAGCTGAAATCTAGATGTAAATGCATAGTATTGCAATTCCATGACCCTCTCCCTGTCAGGTATATGATATTGTAAGGTGTTCTCTAAGCTGGTGAGCTCTTAAAAAAACTATAAAAAATCCACCACTGACTACAAATAGTGTATTTCATGCACACCTCATAACTGTATGCTGGATAGCAGACAGAAGCGTATGGCTGCAAGCAAATATGCCGTGGTGGTGCAAGTTTCACATTAATAATGAATTACTGCAGGGATATTTTCATGAGGACCTTAAAAATGGAAACAATGACACATTTTAAATGTACTCAAGGTAATTATTGTGATGTATCTTCAGGAAAATTGAAATGAATTAAAACACAATTATTGACTAATATCTCAATTCAACCTTTGATAAATAAAGTAAAATGTAGTATATTTGTCGAATTATGAAGATGGATCAACCTATAACATATATAAACATTCCCAATTAGCATAAGCAAGCAGAATGTTCAGTTCACAAAGTGTAGAAAATATATTCTGTATTAAAAAAATGATGTGTTTCTCGAGGCCCGTAGACCCGTCAAGAGTGAGAGAATCGCTTAACTAACAGTGTGTTCCTTTCACCAATGCTTCTCAAAATAGAACAAGAATCCTGCAGTTCCCTGACAGTGCCAGTCTGATGTTTCACATTGGTTTTCCCTCTGGTGAGGAAGCTTCCATTTCAGACGACTAAATTCCCTATCGTAGTGGGCGATGTGAAAGAAAAAAAAATCCACCACGACATTTTACGTGGTATTAAGCTGGTGTGTTACAATAGGTGTGAATTGACTAACACGACCTCGAATAACAGATTAGAAGTGCTTTAAAAATGTTTAACTGATATGTACATTTCAGCATTGAAATACTCACTTCCTTTTCATATCTGTTACTGTAATTACATTTTCTGAATGTTTTTTTTTCTCAAGAAGCCCATCAATGCTTATTTAAAACTGCATTCGAAGTTGTGTTAGAAACCTAAATTATAGGAATTAAAATATAAACAGGCCCAAATTTTGCTTAGACAGGCAACAGGGGTATATGTTGGCCTCATATGCCTGCATGTTTTCAAGTGTCACGTAGCAAGCCAATAGAAATACACATGTGCTTTTAATGTTTGAGGTGGTATGTTGGCATTAGAAGAGATGTGCACATTATATAACAACAAATAGAAAGTGTGCCCCAGAGTTCTTCAATGCTCATTCTGAATGTGAGAATATTTATTTAAATCAAGGTAAGGTTTTGCTGGGTTTGTGTTGCTGTGGGGCTTGGGACATGTAAATAGAGTGACTCGTCCCTAATTGCTGTGATGAGAGAACACGTTGTTCTGACATTTGTAGGGCAATAGGGCTTTCACAAGCATCTCTCGGCTGTCTTTCTTAAAAAAATATTATGCCAGCACGTCACCAAGACGTACAGCAGCTATATAATAATGTGGTTATCATGCAATAATCGCACTATAATGAACAGAAGTGGTAAAAGTTCAGTGGCTATAACATCTCAACAAAAGAGTGAAAAAAATCACATTATGCTGATGAACACTTAGAAGCATGGACACTTATTAAGGCTCTGCTTCATGCCGTGGACAATGTGAAACTTCCACCATTTGCTCAGGGTGACTGATATAGATTAGCGCCACTGAACACTCGCTTGAGCAAAGAGCCAATATGACTTGTGAAGAACAGCTCGTGTTAACAGAATATATACTTCCACATTAGTGCCTGTGTGACCTAAGCAGCTGTGGATGCCACGATCCTCTCCTTGGTAATCTGGGTACAAGGGGTTGTTTTATATGACAGTTGCTAAGCAAAGTATCCACGTTGGTAAAATGTGAGATAATTAATTAAACTGTAAGGAAATAAGTGTTCTTCAAAGCACCATTGTGAACTATTGCCATACATTTACATGGCTATCTGGTACAGAAAATCAGGCTGTTGCCCTCACTGTTGTCCGCAGAGCTTGTTGACATATTTCTGTGCGTATGTGAATGGTAGCACCGCCTGCAAGTGGAGTTTCTATTGGTACTCTAATTTCCTCCCACATGCAACAAAACAGTTTATTTGCCAAGCATCACCAACATAGCCCTCCTGAAAATAAGAGTCTTTGGGCTCAGTGAGGTTTTCCTGAACAATTAACATTCAAGATCGTGATCCACGGTCAGTCCACTGCGGGCTGCAGGCCTCCCCAGGCTTCTGCCATCTCTCACAACCCTGGGATCGTGTAGAACAAAGTCAATCCACCGAGCAACTGCACACGAGCTGATTTCATTGCTCTGTCTCCCCCATTGGATGTCTTCTCCAAAGTGGTTCCTTCCATGTCTGCCACTCCATCATTGTTCTTTGACCATCGTCTCTTTGAGTGACATATCATGTTCGAGCACGCGTACTTTTTTTTTTGCAGTTTGAATGATGTCATTCATCTAGGGTTCTAGGCGTATTCTCTAATCCAGTCAAATTGATTCTGCGAACAATAATAGTTAAATTTATAATTCAGCCTCTGAAGATGTTTTTTACAGAGGTGTTACGGCTGAATCTTCTTACTTTACATGTTTAGAACATTCGAGTAAATTATATGATGCATATCGCACTGACACCCCACCCAATATTTTGTCTATTTCACTGGTCAACAAAAAAAAACTTTTTTTTCTGGCCTGGACTTTTGCAGCTGTTTTAGACTAATTTCAGGGCGCTGATTCCAAATCTGATCTCAGATTTGCTCTATCACATCTCATTTTTATGCTATCGGCATACCCCATTTTCATTGATTTTACCCGAAATTAACTCTGTCACTTATGATTGCAAGTTGTTGCGAGTCAGTGACTGCTTTAGTGTTAAAATATGGTGCTGTATTTTTAGGATAGTGTGTTTATAATATCATTTTATGTAGATATCCACATTTATTTAATATTTTTCTTCTGCAGTTTTTATTTTTGGAATCAGCACCCCAAATTTACCTTAAACCCGTTGGAATACCTTATGCCAGAAAAAGTGTGTTGACCAGTGTTTTCATTGTTGCAAGAGTGGTTAAATCTGCTTCTGTCAAAATCGACTGGAGAGATTTTGTTTACATTCAGCCCGTGTTGTCAGGCTTGGCTTTATTCCATTCATGATGCATTCACAGTCCCCAATGCTAAGTGCTCACACATCAAGGAGCATGCTGCTGAGTCCATTTATAAAGTAAAACAGTAATTACACCACCTTCCAAAGCAGTTTCTGTGACTGACCGTGTTAGGCTTAATATAAGATCAGCCAACTCATATTCCACTCAATAAAATTCTGGGTCTTGGTACATTTATTTACACAATTAACGCCTCTGTTAAGTATATTTTATGGAACTGTAATGCCAAAACTTGTTATAAGTGCTGTGCTGTCCCCTGCAGTTCCTAAAAAAAACCATGACCGTTTTTGAGCATATTTCTTAGAGATGGCAAAGATGTGGGGAAACCCTCAGCCAGCAGTGGATTGATGGATTGATCATGGCTGTTGATAATCATGATGACCATGATATTATATAATACACTATCCAGTAATATATCGAACCCGGCAACTCGAGTTCGATTCCCGCTCACGGCCACCACCGGTGACGATTATTTCAACCGGTTCTGGGCCTCCCCTAGGTTGACTCAGCCTCAAACGAGTAACTGGTGTGGTGTGTGAACATCTCCACTGGGGGGACAAAGGCGGCCGGGCGTGGTGCTGGCCACCCACCCCCTCGTGTGCCGTGCCGGCCTTCATAGGCGCTCGCTAACAGCACTTGCCCCCTACAGTCTCACAGGCTACACGGGGGAGCTTTGTCTTTATCTTTGTGTGTGTGTGGGGGGGGGGGGGGCAGCGACTGCGTAGCGATTCGTGCGCTGCGTTACGAACCCGGCGACCCGAGTTCGATTCCCGCTCACGGCCACCACCGGTGACGATTATTTGAACCGGTCCTGGACCTCCCCTAGGTCGACTCGGCCTTGTGTTTTTAAAGAGACATTTCCAAATAACAGTTTTGAAAGGATATGTTTTCAGACAAATACGGACACATTTAGTGCATGAAAAAATACCAATGCAACATTGAATTTAGGCATACATTGGGTTGTCATGCAATAACGGATGCTGTGTATACTTCATATTATATTGATGATAATATTATTTACATGCTTCTTTATACATATTAAATGTCTACAAGGCATATTTATAATGGTTGCCAGTGCCTAACTGGCCCGTGTTATACTGATGGCTGATGTATGTTGTGCTTTGTTCGGGTTAGGTTTACAAAAAATGGTAAAATAAAAAGACGTACAGCAAACAAGAAGCTTCAATTGAGCCA